>NC_141543.1:72687500-72895000 GCF_021556685.1 Rattus norvegicus | reverse complement strand
GTTGAGTTATTGGAGAAGATGAACTTTTCCCCAAACAGGCCCACAGTTTCTGTGAGTGAACATGGGAAAGGTTGAGGTTTTATGGCACCATCCAGAATGGGTCTGTAGGGTGGGGCTTCTTATTTTACACTTGGCTATTCCAGGACTCAATTTCCTCTGCTTGCTGGGTCTGCTATGTCTTGAGAGCCTCTCTGGGGTTCTCTGAGTTCATCGTAGATGAGGGATGGACTGGGGTGTGGACACACACCTGCTCTGATCTAGTGCTTTTCAGCTTGTCAGGGAACTTCTATTCTCATCAGCTTGGTAAGAACTTGTCTGTGGCCCTCTTGAGGGACCTGGGAGATGTGTTTTACCTAGGTGTCCCAGAGGAGAAGGCAGCTAGGGGAAAAGCAGGCCAGCATAATCATGATCTGAACCAATATATGTTCTTTCATTTTACCTTGCATTATTAGGTTACAAATGCACCTTAAAATGACCATCCTTGATAATCCGTGTGAAGATGATTTAGGGCCTCTTTCTTGAATAATTTCCACCAGCCGGAGCCAGTGTGAGTGACGGCAGATGGGTGGGAGCTTACTCTGATTTCCTGTGGCTGTAACTGTCAGGACAGAAGTGAAATCCACAAGGGTAGCTGCCCACTCACATCCTACCATTTTCAGGTGGGCGGTGCTTTTATTTAGCCATAACTCCCCCAGTTACAGCTTAAACCTCACAGTCCCACACCTCAAGGAATGAAGGGTCAGGAGATAAGCACTCGGAAGAGCCTCTGATGTCACCTCCCACACAGTAGGTGCACAGTAAATGGTGCACAGAGGCCTGGGCTTCTAAGGCTCCAGGAAGGTTGACAGCATCCTAGTTAGTTTGGAGACAGCATGGTCCCTGGCAGTGACCTTTGGTTACAAGAATCCTGTGAGAAACCAGAATATTGGGTCTTACCTCAGAGCTTCTGAGTGAGAACTTTTGGCAAACACTGCAGGGGATTCCACCTTCCACTGTGATCTACACATTGAGGTTTGAGAGTCCCTGTGGCAGAGACCATCTCTGGGGCTTTATAGCCCAGGTCTCCCCACTGGCCTGACTTAAAAGGCAGAATGGGAAGGCAGCACTGACACCTTGGACTGGGGAGAAAAAAAGAGACGGTGACATTGAATGTGCCATTTCCTGTCATGGGACTTTCTGTGTTTGTCATTCCAACTAAAGTACTTCTCTCTCTCTCTCTCTCTCTCTCTCTCTCTCTCTCTCTCTCTCTGTGTGTGTGTGTGTGTGTGTGTGTGTGTGTGTGTGTGTGTGTTCAGGTGCATGGGTGCACATGCCTGTGGACATCAGGGGTCAACCTCAGGTATCATTCCTCAAGAGTCACCCACCTTGTATTTTGAGACACAGTCTCTCACTGGCCTGAAGCTTATCCTGTAGGTTCAGCTGTCGGGTCACCCAGCCCCATTGATCAACCTGTCACCTCCTCTAAGGTGCTGAGATTTCAAGTGTATGCCAGCACACCTAGTCTTCTAAAATGTGAGTTCTGGGGATCAAATTCAGGTCCTCTTGCTTACAAGACATGCACTTTACTGACTGAGCCATCTGCCCAGCCCTTCTTGGAATCTTCAAAGTTTCCACATGATCAAGAACAGACACAGGCCTCTAGTAATTGAACCTGTATAGGGCGATGGGCTTTTAGTGACTAAGTGGCCACTCCAGGGGATCAAGGGATGATTGCAGCAGTTTCTAGTTATTATGGGGGGCAGGTTGTCATGGTGATAGGAGAACTGAAAGCAGAATGAACAAGATGTTGAAATAGTATTTTGAAAAAATTCTTAGTAGGTATTCTTTGAATTGTATGTTGGAAAGTCATATCCTGCCTCTGCTGGGGTTGTGAAACAGTAGTGTGTTAACCACAGAGATAGTGAGAAAAGTGTAAGACATTCCCCACATATCTTTACTTCTCTGTCTTGCTATCCAAACCTGGGTAACAAAACCATAAGTGGAACAAAGCAGCCCCTTACTGTTTACCTGGTGCTTTGAAGACATCGTTCACTTGCTATATACTATTGAGTGTATCTCCTTAGTGTTTACAGTACAGTAGAAGCTGAGCCAGTTCCTAGGGTTACAATGGAGAAAGTAGACACAAGCTCTTCCTCTTCCTCCCTTGGACTTACACAGCTATGGAGTAGGCAGAGTTTTATTGAGCATTTACTACCCATGAGTACCAGTGCTGGGCACAGCAGCTCCCAAGGACCCTCATGACAATCCTCTGAGTTTGGGGCTTGTATCAGCTGCTGTCAAGACTTGGGTAGCCAAGACGCCCAAAACCCAAATGCTTAACTTGCCAGAGATGACACAGTGTCTGTTGGGCCAGGAAAAGCACACAGCCTGGACTCTGGGATGCTCCTTCCACACGAACCTTCCCTCCTTGTTCTGTACATTTCTGACAGTAACCATGGAGCCCACCTGGAAGGCTGAATGGGGTCTGGAGACAGAGAATATCCCTGAAAACAAGACTTGAGAAAGACTGGGGAAGGGGGTGAGTGTAAGGGAGAGGGACATCCAATGAACCTTTTCTGTGGTTAGGTTACTCGAGTCTGGAAGGGAGATGCTGCCATTGGGAAGGACAATGTAAAAAGTTAGTACTTTGGGGAACAGAGATCCATCAACACACACCAGCACGAAGAGATCAGAGGTCTGACTGAGGAAGATCACTCACTTGGGAAGATGGAGGATGGATTTGGTCCATTTGGCTGTGATGTCAAGCAACAACAAAAGAATATGGAACAATGCATTAGGAAGCTGTTTCCATGCTCCTCCCCAGCTTCCCCAACCTGCTAGATGCAGGGATGACCATTTCCCCCTATTTCCCCTGTGTATAGACTGTGTGTGTGTGTGTGTGTGTGTGTGTGTGTGTGTGTGTGTGTGTGTGTTCCAATCCCGGGGCAGGGGGGACATGTGATAACTGGAAATTCAGGCTCCATGTGTCTGGGTGGGCTAGGGGTCCTGCATTCTTCATCAGCCTCCCAGTGATACAGATGTCACTTCTCTGGGATCCATACTGTGTGGTGAGATGCAGAGAATGAAGAGAGTGTGCTCTCCTCCATCCGGAAGCTTGGCTGCACCTTCTGTATGCATCCGAGTCTCAACTGCCAGGAGGCAGTTAGGACCACTCTCCTCCTTTTACTGATAATGAAGTAGCATTTTTAAGCTTCAAGTAAATGGGTTCAAAGCTGCAGGGACAGGCTAACTCAGTCTCTGAATCCTTCATACCATGCTGAGCAAACACCGTGCAGTCAGAGTCTAAGAACTTCTCATTAAACTTCAGGCCTTTTGTGCAGAAAGCTGGTTGCTGGGTATTAACCACAAGAGAGACCGGATCATTACTCATAACTGCAAAGGAAGGAAGAGGCAGTTTTTTCTTTTCCTCTTGTGACCAAGAGGGGAGCCTTTAAGGAGGCTTGCATGACTACGAACAAACATGGGAGAGCTTCGAGATGTCAGCTTTTAAACAGCAGTATTGGATTCAGTCTTAGTGTAATGGGGCTGGGGAGGAAGCAGCGTCTTCTGGCCCTGGTGCTGCCATTGATTCGTACCCATAGTGGACCCACTTTTGCCGCATGACAAAGCTGGGAAGGCAGTCCAGGAATGCCTTCTTTCCTCTGGGGGATAGGAGGGGAACTTAGGGATTCAGGACATTGTGTAATCTGCTATCGCAACACTCACACTGGGGTTTCCCGTTTTCTCCAGCCAGATTTGAAAAGTGAGAACAGAGGCTAGTGGGAGGTAATGGTTAGGCTCCAGACTGGGCAGTCCCTTTTGAGCACCAAGACATAGTAACTGTGAGAGCAGTTTTTGCCCATAGGTAGTCCACCTGTCAGTATGTGTGCTGACCAATGGCTGTTCTTGACATTTGAACTTTGGTGTCCACTATCCGGGGTGACAGGGCAGGTGTGTGATATGTCAACGACCAGCCTTCACATACCTTGATCATTTTTAAAAATTTTCTTATTTTTAATTAAAATATAATTATGGAACTTCCCCTCTTTCCTTTCACCCCTCCCATGTACCCACCCTTACTCAAATTCATGGCCTCTACTTTGTCATTATATATGTATTTATACATGCATAAATGTGTAAATACAAGCTGTCGAGTCCGTTTGGTGCTGTGTGTCTGTGTATGATTTCAGGGCTGACCACTTGGTGTTGGAAAACCAGTTGAAGTGTTCATCCCTGGGGAAGGCTAATTCTCCCGCATGCTGCAGGTGTTAATTGTGGGTGGTTTTTGTCTAGGGGTGGGGCCTCTTTGGATTTCCTCCTTCTGGGCAAGCATGTCTATTGAGGTTGCCATTGTTTGGGTAATATTTGGACCTGCTGAGTTCTGACTTGGAAAGCGAGGGTGGAATTTATTTTTAATACACTCTTCTGGATGGTTCCTATAGACTTCAAGTCTTGGGACTTATAGACTCCACGAGCGAAGTGAGGGAGCGGAGGAAGAAGGTAGGCTCTGCAGTCAGATAAATCCCTCAGACTTGGCTCCGACCCTTGAGTTTACTAGCTGTGTAACTGTTTGCCTGATCTCTTGTCTGCACAGACTCACATCTGTACATTGGGTTTGTGGTGCTCTGTCGAGAGTGATGGGTGAGAGTCCCAGGAGAAGAAGTGTTCAGGTACCCGCTATACATCAGCTACTTAAGGACTGCTTGTGAGTTTACACTTAGAGTATCTGCCTGTTTCTGTGCCTTTGCTTTCCATATGTATATGTATACATATATGCATATGCACGCACATATACACGCACATTTGGTATGGTATATATTTGGTATATAGTGTGTGTGTTATGTACTTGTGGTGTTTGTGCTTGTTAGCGTGGGTGGGTTTGTGTACCTGTGTGTGTGCAAGCACACATGCGTGATTGTGGAGGTCGCAGGTCAACATTGTCTATTTTCCTTAATTTCTCTCTATCTTTACTTATTTGAGACAGAATCTCTCATTGATCCTGAGGCTTATGGAGTTGAGCCAGTGAACTTAGGGAATCCATCTGTCCACTCAACCCCAGAGCTCTGATTACAGACATGTGCCACCGAGCCTGTCTTTCATTTATGTGTGTTCCAGGGCTCGAAACTCAGGTGTCCATGTTAGTATGGCAGATAGTTTACCCAGCAACCCCATTTCCTTAGCCTTACTCACTTCTTACCTAAGTAGGTTCTACTGCTCAGTTGCCTAGGACATTCGCAGTGAGGAGTTGGAGGGCAGTGAGGAACCTGGGGTGCTGGTTGGACCCTAACAAGAATATTTTTAACAGGGACAAGGGGAAAGTTGACCTCATACTCCATACCTTCAGTCGCTCACGTGAGGCTCAGAATGGCCTTTCAATGTGGCCTTACTGCTCGTAAGGTCAGAGAAGCTTGGGTCGGAGCGAGGGAAGTGTAAGTTCTGGCGTAGGGGAGTTGGAGACTCACTTGGAGTTTGGAAACCCTCACACACTGTAAGCAGGAGGTGATGGGTAGGTCTCATAGTTCAGGGACAGGACAGGGATGGAGAAGAGAGTCCAAACCCCAAAGCTGAGTATGGGAAGTGGGAAGAGGCAACACAATGCTGCGTGTGGTGATTTCAGTGTGGATTGGGGAAGTGAGCGCAAGGAGAAGAAACATCTGGGGAGAGGCTTGCCACATAGGCCATAGTCTTAGGTGCCTTATATGGAAGACGTTCCGTGACAGTTACTCTGCTCCCAGGGCCCTCCACGGGCTATGTTATGGTACTGAATTCATGCCCAGTTTCCAACAGGCTCCCTATCAGTCTTTCTTTTCTCCAATCCCAAAGGAGAAAATAGATTTAGAAAGAGAAGTAGTAAGGCCGAGCGAGCCACAACAGGTCGGGAGTGATGAAGCCAAGCAGTGATCCTGGTGCTCACCCCTGTGCTGGGCTCTGTCTGTGAGCAGAGGAAGTTGAGGAGGAATGAGTCGTGTAGGGAAACAGTGAGTTCTGTCATTGCATGTGACCCTCAGATAAGGATTTCAGGGGGAAAGAATTAAGCAGTTTTAGTTGATCCTAGGAGTTAGTCACTGACTTATCCCCACCCCATTTCATATTTTCTGCAGTCTAACTGACTGACCCAAGTCCAGCCTCCTTCAAATCTCACCCCCTGTGATATCTTCACCATCCCTCTCAGTCCTGAGATAGATAAGCTCCCCACACTGGGGTGACCCTCCTTCCACTCTTGGTGTTTGGGGGGACTCTGCTTGAAGTCCCTGCCCCCAGGCACTTGCTAACCCTAGTGCCAATAGTTCAATCTAGGATATCTCCTACCTACATTGTGGAAAATTTCCGTGCTGGGAAAAAGCCAGGATTACCATTGAGCAGAAGGGAGAAACACCCGCCCGCGCTGGCTGCTTTTTGGAGTACAAAGGGCATGACTTCTGACTCAAACCTAGGGTCCTCACAGCTTGAAGGAGAGCAGGTTGCTTACTTCCAGTCAGGCTTGGATGGCAGAGTCACAGTCCACAGAATGAGGCAGGATCCAGCAAGCCATGCAGGCTTGGAGTGCATGCCTGGTATGAACAGGCAATGAAGGTTGTGGCAGAGGTAGGAAGCTTGCAGCTGAGGGAGAGGCTGAGCCCTAATGTGCACACAGAGCTCCCGAGGGTTACTGCCTTCAGAGAGCTACGGATGTCTCTGTGCAATCCTGACCCACCCGACTGGTGAGATGAGAGAAAACTGTGCCAGCCATACCTGAGCCCCTCCCCTAGGAAAAACACAGTCATTACAGAATTGCCTCTGAAAACCCGTGGAATAAAAGACAAACGAAAAGAAACAAGGAAACCCAGAGAAGACTTTTCTTTTTTAAATTTATCTGTGGGGGTTTTACCTGCATGAATATCTGTGCACTGTGTGTGTGCAGGGCCTGTAGAGACAAGAAGAGAGAGGGTTGGATCCCCTGAAACAGCATCCACTGTGCTACAGATGGTTGCTGGCCATCATATGGGTGCTGGGAACCAAACTCAGGACCTCTGGAAGAGCGGCCAGTGCTCCTAACCACTGGACCATCTCTCCAGCCCTGAGACTGATTTTCAGAGTTCCTTACTACTTTATTTAAAGTGACCAGTTCCAACCAAACTTAAGATACTTTTAAAAGCACAATAAACTAAAGACAGACAGCATGAAACACAGTGTAGGAACGCGTCAGCCTTCACTGTGGGACTGCCGGATTCGTGTTCATGACAGTTCAAATATATCTATCTAAACTCCTACCTTAAGGATTAGCAAAAAGATGCTGGATGACAACCAAAGCCAGAAGAAAAATTAAGTAGTAAGTACTAGGAGAAAATCAAATGACATAGAAATGTAAAAATAATGAAGAGGGTCCGGAACCATGCACAGCAGTTGGGAGTGCTCGGTTCTCTTCAGGGGACCCAGGTTAGGTTCCCAGCACCCATATGCTGGCTCACGCTCATTCGTTACTCCGGTTCTAGGAGTTCCAGAACCATCTTTTGGCCTCCAGGGGGCACTAGGCGGGAAAGTGGTGCACATACATGCAGGTGGGCAACGCACTCAGAGATATACGATAAAAATAAATACATCTGAAAATTATAGAAAAGAAAATGGAAATTGGTAATTCGAAGAGAACTATATAACTGGCATAATGAAGAAAAGCAAAAGAACTATCACCACCACTCCCATAAGGGACAAGAGTGACAGCACTGTCACCGACCTCTGAAATTGGAAGAAGTCTGAGGACACAGGGTGAACGTCAGCAGGAGTGTTCACAGCTTGTGTCCCCATCCAGGTGGGAGAGAAAATCACCCCTGTCAGATCAGGTAGAAGACCAGCATGGTGTCTTCCAGAAGGTCATTTATTGACTATACTTATTTATTTAATGTGTATGTGTGTGTGTGTGTGTGTGTGTGTGTGTGTGTGTGTGTGGTAGGTGGGGTATGTTTTGAAGTGTGTGTGTGGGTTATGTGTACATCGGTGTGATGTATAAAGGGAGAGTGGCATGGTGTGTGTAGTGTGTTTGTGGTTTGTGGTGTATGTGTGTTTGTGGTGTAGTAGTATGTGTGGTGGTATATTTAATGTGTGTGTATGTGTGTGTATGTGTGTGTGTATATGTATGTAGGGGGTTTAGTGTGTGTGTGGTACGGGGTTTTTAGTATAAGGAGGGTAGTGTGTGTGTGTGTGTGTGTGTGTGTGTGTGTGTGTGTGTGTGTGTATGTTTTCTAGGTTCCACATGTGTGAGAAAGCATTTGTCTGATCTGGTTTATTTCAGTTAATATGATGTACTCTAATTCCACCCATTTTCCTACAATGCTGTAACATTGTTGCTGTTTACCACTAAAGCTTCCTTGTGCATCAGAGCAGTTTTTATTCATCTCTCCAGGGCATCTGGGCTGACTCATCTGACATCTGGCCTGGGGTGAGCTGTGGGCATGCAGTGTCCGGACACTTCTGCTTATCACTGTGCAGAAGATTTTATCAAGGCCCAAAAGAAAAAGCACCAGATGTCTAGGCTGAAAAGAACTGCAATATATTTGTAGGCAACATAATTTTATGTAAGGAAATGTGATGGCTCACAAACGTCATCCCAAAACTTGAGGGGTTGAGGCAGGAGGATTACCACCGACTTGAGGCCAGCCTGGGCTACACTGTGAAATGTTATTTAAACAACGATGGAAGTCCTAAGGAGTCTCCATAAAACATCCAGCAAGGCTAATGTCTGAACTCAGCAAGGCTGTGGCAACTTAAAGTGAGATAAGAAAATACTCTTGTTTGTGACAACAGCCCAAAATACTTCATGGTAAACTGAATTGGTGTAGCAAAGACTCTAAAACGCCAGAAGGAGCTGAAAGAGAGGAACAACCTTACAGAAAAGTGCAGGCTCTAGATGAAACTCCAGAAAAGGGTGAGTCTGGAGGGGCCGGAAGCTGGAGGGGCTTTCCAAGCCCTAGGAAAGGGAGAGTGATGTGCAAGGCTGTGGGATTTCTCAGTTACTCTAGGTCCATAGGGGTGGTGGCCGCCTAACCCTGTGTTACGTGTGTGCTAATGTTGCCGCCTTGAGCAGAATCCAAGGAGAAAGTTGGCTGAGTTATACTTTGGCTGCACACTCGTGACACATGACACACACTGTCTGGTGACTTTCTTCTTTCCTTCTGTCCTCTGTCTGTTCCTTAAAGGGTCATTCTGGCCTCCTCTAAGAGACTCTGCCTGGAACATCATCTTGGTGACTTGAAAGGTTAAATGGAGCAGGCCCCAGGCTCAGGCGTGGAGTAAGGTCTAGGACACGGGATGCACCTGGGGTGTTTGTCCATCCTTCAGCTAGTGAGTGTGAGGACAGTGGGCGAAGAGAGAGGGGACTGTGACTGCCAGTTTCCACGGTGAGCCTCCCCCAGAGAGATGTTCTCACCTCTCTGTTGATTTCCTTCATCCTGCACCCAGGGATGGTCTACGATGTGACCAGATCAGACCCAGACCCACAAGCTTTCTAGACCCAAATATCCTTAGCTGATGTCCCTGGATGTCAGTCTCCTTCTGCCTTCCTGCCTAGTTTTCCAACTCCCCTCCCCATCCATGTCCAGAAGTCTGTGGCCAGGTTCTGGAGGATGCTGTGCGGGTCAGCAAGGTCTGTACGGTGGGAAACACGTGTGAAGTTCTCAGAAGGAGAAAGAGCATGAACTGCGCACAGACGTGCCTGCCCTCTACAACTTACTGGTGGCAGCACCAGCTGGGATCGCAGGGGCTCCCACGGCCCAGCAGTTTCAGATCTCAAGGCATCCAGAGAGAGGGAGGGGCTAGGAAAGAAAAGCTCCTTTCTGGACTTAATAAAATGGAAGGGTGAGTTCTGTGCCCAGTCATTCCATTCACTGTGGAAGTATTTTCAGTTTCCATTACTATGAAGGAGGGGGAAACGAGAGGGAAGGGAGGAGCAGGAGAGGTATAGCTCTAAGGAGGATTCTTGGACAAGATGGAGGGCTGAGGCAAGAGAGGACTAGAAACTGGTATTCACTGTCTAGTTGTCTCTTTTCCTTTCGTGGAGAATTTTCCATGCAAGTGACGTGGCCGAGCCTCAGGCTGGCTCTGTGCGTTCTGGAGTCATGGGGTGTAGAAGTGACCATCGGTGCAAGAGGAAGCTCACAGCACCATTTCAGGGGGAGGGGTGGGAAAGAGACCAGGAGCATAGACCTCCCTGGGAATCCTGGGGTGTCCCAGACAGCCAGGTAAGCTACCTTGTGGTTGTGTGGTTGGGCAAGAGCTACGGGAGATAGTAACAGAGAGAGTAAACCCCAGTGGCTAGAGGCTGTGAACTCCCAGGCAGTAGTGAATACTAGGTCATTCTGAAAGATACTCAGAAGCCACCTTGGGGGATAATTTTAGTACATGAGGTGGGTGGTGAGGGATTGTGCTAAGCACTCAGAGCCAAAAGCTTGCTAAGTGAGGGGAGTTTGGTTAAGCATGGGAATTAGAGGAAGATCTTACTATCATTTAGGCACTGAGTTCAGAATTACAGTGCTGGGTATCAGGGATCATTGAGGGCTCAATATCAGGCTCTAGACTGTAGGTTCATTTTTTTAAAAAAGGCTAGACAAGCAATCAGAATTGAGAAGTTGGAGGCCAGCAATGGAAGGGCTCCATACCAAGACCGAAGCTACAACGTGTTTGAGAGGAAAAGTCAGTGGTGTGGAGAGCAGAGGCTGGGGCTAGGGCTGTCCTGGAATGACCTTGGGTCGGAGACTAGAAGCTCCGATCCACTACTGAAAGAAGCTTACCCTCGATACCCACAGCCTGGAGAGCCTCTCCTCACAGTTACTGTGCCTGTCGGGCCCAGGTATCAGCATGGGGCATGGATGGAGCATCTGTAGGAACAGGCAGGATTGCATGCAGCCCCAGAGACCCAGCCTGAGGACTGTGGCTTCTGATGCCTGGGATTGGAGGTTGGTCAGACTGGAACACAAGCCAGCAGCGGGAAGGGCACAGCCAGTCTCCACTGTGTGCTATGTCTTCCTTTCTCCAGTAACATCCTTACCTGCTAAGGAGGAGGGGGAGTGGGAGGAGTCCTCCTCTCACATACTCATTCCCAGAGGCTGGAGTCCTCTTGCAAGGGAGGACTATCAGCTCCTAACTGAGCCAACTGCCTGAGTGACTGCCAGGTCTCAGTAGAAGTAGAACAAGATACCTGGGGAGTGTCTTGCCCTGACATGGAAACTGGTGAGATTTAGATGTCAAGACTCCGAGGGAATGCGAAAGACCAAATCCTCTCTCTGCAGTGGGAATGGAAAGACATGAGTGTTAGAGCAGCCACTGAGACTGGGGACTGCTTGTTACTGCAGTAGAAGCTAGTCTGCCCTGACGTGTATGCTAAGCCAGCACCTCCCCTCCTCACACTGTAACTGTGTCTCACTAGCCCTTGATCCCTTTCCCTTTATATTCGATCCCAGGACATGGACCAGTCAGTGCCTCAGCTCCTTCTTGAAGACGGTTTCTATGTGCTCTTCACAGCCACGCTGACCTGTGAGAGCCTTGGAGCCTCACTAAGGCAAGGCTGAGATCTTGATCATGACATCACCACTGCTTCCCTCCCTGCAGCCTGCATTTCTTTGCATGTGTGTCACACGTGTATCAACCCTAGCTCAACCCTGGAAGACAGGAGCTCTATTGAGTTATACCTAACTGAGCTAGCTAGGCTGGCTTCGCAGGGAGCCCAGGGATCTGCTTGTCTCTGCCTTCCCAGTCCCGGGATTAAACTCCTGCAGGTTATGCGGACTCTTGGGATCAAGTTCTGGTCTTCATGCTTGTCTGGCAAGCAATTTACTGACTGAGTCGTCTCCCCAGAGCATGCAACAGTTCTCCATTATAAGATCTCCTGTCTCAGTGGCCACAGATAGTCTTACTTTCTGAGAATCTGAAAGCTTGAGATCACAGAACAACTATCTGCCCCCCCCCCCCCGTCCTTTGTCTCCTCTCTCTGTTTTCTCAGCGCATGTGTGTTTATGTGTACATGCGTGACAATTTCCCCTCAATTCTCATGACACAGTGCTGCTTTGCCCCTGGTTCCTAATCCAGGTCTCCCTACTGGACCCCATTATCCTCCCTGTTCTTCTTTCCCCCTGCAGTGGTTCCAGCACACCCGCCAGCTTGGGCTGCCTCTTAGCAGTGCTTGGCCCCAGCCACCATCAGGCCATTGTTGCTGCTGCCTGAGACAGGGCAGGGTCCTGCTTGTCTTCGGGGTCAATACCTCTAGAGCCTACCCTGGCCAGGCAGAGTTGGGCACTGGATCTGCAATCCACACCTCCAGCCACACCCACAGAGCTGGAAGGGAGCACTTGAAAGTGTCCCTCCGAGGTCCCCTCTGTGGTCACCTTTAATATCACAGCCACCAAGAATCCTTTCCCGAAGTCTCCAAATCTGAAACTCAGACTGTCACTCTGCTCTGCACACTGCTGCAGTTCTGGGACGATTCTCCACTCATTGGGTTAGAGGGAGACTGGGTTCTCCCAGCCTTCCATGTTCTCACTGACCCCAGGCTGAACACCTCTTAGGTTTAACCAACCTAGGTTCTGCTGTGCCCATGATACAAAGGTCATATACACTGTTATTGATCCCAGGAAGCTTTGGCCTCGAGGCAGTCTGACTGTTGTCTGACTCCAGGGACTGTAACATCCTCAACTGCCTGACACCCCTACAGATTGTCCTGGAGGTGGTCCTCGCACAGCCCTGCAGGGCCCGAGGGAAAGTGAGATACTGTCACAGAGGCTACTTGTGTAGTGTTTCCTTTACACAGAGACCCTGGTGTTTACCTCTTTTCCCCACCCACCCACCAGGGGCCATTCATCCTCCTCTTCTGCACAGGCTTGCAACGGTGGTTTCCCAGAGATCACTTCCATGGACTCTGTTTCCTTGCTCCCTTGTGTGGCTTGGAGCCATCAAGGGCCACCTGCTTATAAAATTAACAGGGCCTGAGACTCTCATAATATGCTCCAACTCACTGGGGCCCAACTCCAAACCATCTATTCAGGACCCCTCAATCTAGCCTGGTCACTTCCTTATTCTCACAGAGGCACCCCACTCATGCCAAGGCTATGCCCCAATCTTTCAAGCCTTAACTTTCTTCCGAGGCACAGGGGAAGCCCCTCCCCCCCTTTTGGAAGTCCTCAATGACCTGGGCAGAAATTCTGTGGGAGTCATACGGTGCTTAGTCACAGGAGGCTGCCCGCTGTGGCTTTCTTTTCACTGGGCTTTACATAGTCATTCACCCCCACTTTGAGGGCAGGCACGTGCTTCTGCAATTAAAGTCTGGCGTTTAGGAGACACTCAATAAGGGCTTCCTGGTTACACAAGTGAAGAGTTATGGGTGTCGAAAGTGTTGGGATTGTCTGACTGGTTTTACAGAGTTCCTGAACCCCCTGGGAGTACCAAGGGACAAGGAGAAGAAAGGAGACATTATTTGACACCATAGGAGCTGGCCTGGGGCTGGGAGAATTGTCTGACACTTCTTCTACAGTCCTAACCCCCACCTTTTCACTACCCTGCAGTGTACTCCCTACATCTGTTCTGAGGTTGAATGCCAAGATTGGAAGCCAGACCCTCATTCCAGTGGTGGCTCCAGCTTTGTGGACAGTGGGTTCTCTGCAGGTTTTTTAACTTCCCAGCACCCAGCACCTACTTTCAAAGCACATTAACAGTCTCTGCCTCATCTAGTCGGGAAGAGTTAACAAGAAAAAAGCAGGTGAAACTGCTTCCACTCAAACCCCCACATGCTACACTCAGGGCATTTGGGGCTTCAGTTCTGGGCAGCCTTATAGCAGAAAGATTGGATTTAAACCGTTTCTCTATTACTTAGGGCTCAGTGATGGGAAGCATGTCCTCCTCAGAGCCTGCTTGTTTAACTTTATGAGAAATCATGCCCATGATGTGGGGTTAAGAGGCAATGAGATACGGCTTATTAAACCTGGAGAGCAGTGCTTGTTGTGTATGGAGGGCTTGGGTGAATTCCCATCCTCTTTCATTTACATCTCCCTTTTCTGCCAGGCAGGTGTCTGGGCTGAAACAGCCACAACTGGAGGAAAGAGGAAAGGCAAGTAAGTCTCTGTGGTGTCCGGAGCTGAAGTTGGTGGGGCCTTGCTGCCCCCTCGTGGACGAAATAGGAATGACATCCCTGTGTGCTCTCTGGTGCCATCTTATGGTTGAAGAGGGTAGTTACAGAAGAGCATTCCAAAGATCTCTAGGTGGGAGAGTGAACATTTGGCTGGTCTCACTTCTTTTTATTGCACACAATACTGAGATTATTCTTCTTTTGCACAGCTCTTTAAAATATCTGATTCTTTCCCTAGGAATAAATCATAGAAGTGGAATTTCCTAACTCATTGCTATAGCACCCCCTCTCTCTTTTGTGTGTGTGTGTGTGTGTGTGTGTGTGTGTGTGTGTGTGTGCATGTGTGTATTAATTTACCTCTTAGAAAGAAAGTACGTTTTTAGGATCCCCATCATTTTATCTCATCTTTACCAACATTGAATGCTGTCTTAGTTTCTTTTTTCTTTTTTTACTGTGCTATGGTAAAGGTTCCTAAACAAAAGGCAATAGGGAGGGAGGGTTTATTGACCTATGATTCCAAGTTACAGTTCTTTATCACAGAGAAATTAAGGCATGACATCACAGGCAAAAAAACAAAAAACAAAAAACAAAAAACAAAAAACAAAAAACAAAAAAACCAGAGAGTCAATGTCCCAATGTCTGCTTGCTGGGTTGCTCATAGGCTGCTAGCTTTCTTTGTCCTTACACAGTTCATGGCTCAGTCCATGAAATGATGCCACCATACAGGCTGAGTCTTCCTACATCAATCATCAATCAAATAAGTCCCCACGGGCACCTTCAGTGACCACTGTGATCTAGATAATCCCTCAATTACGATGTTCCCCAGGTGTTTCTAGTTCTGTCCAGCAGACAGTTAAAACACAGCACATATATGTGTGTTTATGAGGCACCGTTGAACATAGCCTTTCAGCGCTCCTGTCCCTCACTGTATAATGTAGGGCGCCCTCCAGTGGTGAACAATGGTACTGCACATGCGCAGGTTTTGCACCTGGTGTCAGTTGGCCAGTAATATGCTAATGAGGGGGGCGGTACCATGCTAGTGAGGTGATTCATTCTCTGCGGATCTCTGGAGGACAAGTAGTGGGGAGCGCGTCGTTCTTACTGGCGAGATGTTGGGTGCGCGACAGTATAGTATCCCACTGTGTGAGTGCATGTTACTGTTGATCTGTGTTCTGCACTGCTTCTGAGTTTGGCGCTGTTATAAATAACACTGCCACGAATGTTTTTGTTCCAAATGAGAACATGTTCGTGCAAATGTCATGAGTTGACCAAATGTCAGCCTATTGTCCAGTCTGTCCCTAGAAGTAGGGCTGGTACACAGTGGTGTATGGAACAGTAGTCTTCTAGTTGATACTGCTAAATCATTTTCCAGAGCAGTTGGGTCCATTTGCAAGGTCCCCACCAGTACCAGGTACTGTACTCTCGCCGATGCTTAGTATTTTCTGTCATGTCTACTTTGTGGTCCTCATGTGAATAAAGTTTGGATTTCCTTTTCCATGTCTCCTGAGACAGAACACATTTTTATAGTTTTATTAGTCATTTATTGTGTCCTACTGGAGTGACCTTTCTTCCCACTGCTATTAAGGCGTGTCTCTGTACTTTCAGTTGTTAATTCTGCACCAGCAGAGAGCCAATTGCTGGCAGGATTTTGGTTTCATTATTTCTATGCCTCAATCACTGGACTTTCTCTTTGTAAATGCTGTCCTTCCATACCTGCCCAAAACATGAAGGCCAGAGAGAGTACTCATTGCTTAAGGGCAACCTAATCTTCCCATTTACCTGTGCTCTGTCTGCCATTGTCATTCGTAGTAGAGGGTCTCAGCTTTACCAATATGGATACACACTGATCCATAACTAATTATTGACAGGACTGGCTTCCCTCTGTGGCATGGGTGAGGCATGCTACCCAAAGGAATGCTGTACAGCAATGAGCATGGGTGATTTTTAAACTGCATTCAGGAATAGCGATGACCCTCACAGGTATGCAGCTACATGGAAGAAGGCGTTACAAATGTGACTGCAGGCGACTCCTTGCACCATAAAGCAGACTGCATGCACACAGAGGACGGCTGGTGTGATGTCTGTTTTGTCCTGCTGCTCATTTTATTCTCCTGCAGATGCCACTGTGTCTTAGTCACTAAATCTTCAAAACAGACCATTGCATATGACCATCATAGGCCCCCTGCTCTCCAGTTGCCTCTGTGGCTTTCAGCCTTCCCCAATTCCCTCTAAGTTTTAGCTTTGGATAATCAACTATTACACAAACCCCAGCTGGGGTTTGATTGCGACAGCTCTTGTCTGGTTTTGGTCTTCCAAATTAATTTTGTTCTGTCAGGATTAAAACATATCCCCTTGGAGATTTGACTTAGATTTTTATTAATCCTATAATTTTATTGGTGGCATGTTGAATCTTTTATATTATTCTTTCATGTCTGTGAATATCGACTGCCATGTCAGAGTATCGTCAGCTTTTGGGGAAGTTCCAGGTCTCTATGACCTTTCACCTCCTTGCAGGGTGTTCTTGATGCTCGAGGCAGATAGTACTGATATTTGTTTCTTAAATATATCTCACAGATTCTTAACAAACAACTTTGTGGGCTTTTTCCCTCTGCTTTTCTTAACTTCATTACGTCACCCAGCAAGGCTCATGACAGATTATAATCTTACACAGGCAAGATTGATCCACACTACCTGTTACCTCACCAGCAAGGGGTTGTCTCTCTTCCTGTTTCCTGGGAACCCTCCTGTCTGGTTAAAGTATCAAATAATGCAAACCCAACAGCTTTATACACTTGTCCCCTCATCGTGACAAATGCCACTTAAGGGGGAAGGGTTTGGTTTGCTTACAAGTCAAGGAGACATATCACCAGGGGAAGGCAGTGGTACATCGTTTTGCACTGGCAACCAGGTAGCCGAGAGAGAGGAATGCTGGGACTCCACTTGCTCCCCCAGCTCATTTCCCAGTGTAGTCCAGAGTCAGGGTGGGTCTTCGCACTTCAGTCAGCCCAATCTAGAAATTCCCTCATGAACATACCCAGGCTAATTCTAGACCCTACCAATTTGACAACTAACATCCACCCTCACCCTAGCTGTCTAAAATATGTTTTCCTTGTGCTGAAGCTTTTAGAACTATAGCAATGACCAATTCCCGCTGAGACATCACAGTGAAGTTGATACAGTCTAATGAAAAATAATAATAACAAAAAACAAGCAAAAGACAACAGCAGCAGCAGCAATACAAACAGCTGGGGTGGGTTTTGACATTTAGGTAAGAGTTCTCCATTCTCCAGGCAGTGGAGCCCAGTGGTTGGTGGTAGAGCTAAGGGAGCATTCTGAAGGAGAAGGAAACATAACAGGAGAGCAGGGGAGCGCAGAGGGGCCTGAGTGAGTATGCGAGTAGCCTGGGAGGCAGAGGGTTGGGGGTAGAATTAGACACGGGTAAAGCTGTCTACGTTAGACTGCACTGTGAGTGGCTTTTGGGTGCACTTTATTGTTTGGGGTGGTTATTATATGAGCCTGTTTGACTCACTTTGTCATTAAAAGGCATCACCTATGCTGCATTCATGAGAATTCAGCCGTGGGAAGGTGTATTGTGTGTCCGACTGTAGGTTATGGGGTGTCACAGGTCCACCCTCCCAACTGCCCTGTTTGGATCCCTGCGATGATCAGCCCAACCATCCTGTGACCATCTTGAGATGGAACTTCGATTGGCAGTTTTGGGGGAAGGCACCACACGATGCCACTTTCTTCTCTTCTACAGTGCCGATGTGTATGGCCGTGTGGCTTCATTTTGCAGGATATGGAGTTTCTTTTGTTCCCGGTCTGTATGTGTATTTACTGCTGCTCCCCTGGGATAAAAGAAGACAGCTTATTTCAGAAAAATCAAACCTGAACCCAAACTGTTCCCTCCATGTTTCTGCTCCGAAATTAGATCGTTTTGTCAGACCGCGTAGGGAAGGAATCTTGAATCATTTAGTACGAACTGAGATAAGCAGGCCGAGCCTAAGCGGGGAAGAATTATCTGTTGGTTGTTTGTGGAATCACCGGCTCTAGCTGGGAATGGTGCAATGGAAGACGAACAGGTGAGAGCCAGCCACCAGGCGGGGCTGAGCTCTGCTGCTTGCTGGGATGGAGCCTAGGGAATGCTTAGCCGTTTCCAAGTACACGTGTTCTGAAGTACAAAGATGACTGGGAGAATTAGATGAACAAAAACACAGGCAAAACGGGCAGTGATGCCACATCTGAATGTTCACTGGGTGCTGGTGAGAATGGAGAAAAGGAGACTGTTGACTGATTGTGAGGATAATGGTGATACTGCCGGTGATGCCAAGAGTCTATAGCCACAGCCTTAGGGCATGCAAATGCGGATGAATGACCCTTGAGGGTCCCTGGCCAGCCAGCCTAATGAATCAATGAGCTCCAGGCTCAGAGACAGACCCTGTCTCAAAAAGTTCGGGTAGAGAGCAATCGAAGAAGATTCCTGAAATTGACTGTTAGCATCTACATGTACATGCACGTAGGTGCACATGCACACACATGTAGGTGCACATGTACACACATACACATAGGTACATGCACACACATAGTTGCACACACACATAGGTGTACATGTACACACAAATGGGTACATGTACACAGATAGGTGCACATGCACCACACATAGCTGCACACACACATAGGTGTACATGTACACACACATGGGTACATGTACACACACATAGGTGCACATGCACCACACATAGGTGTTCATGAACCTGGATGCACGTATTTAAGGACCACACACACACTCAGATGTGTGTGCATACAGAGTTATGACTCCATTTTGTCCTTGTTAGACTGTTCTAACTTCTACAAAAACTCATTTGATTTGCATCTAAAATAGAGAAGCTGTCTCTATCATGCAATACTTTATAAATAAAATAAAGTAAAAAAGGTATTTTGTAGAAAAAATGCAACATGTAAATATAATATGTAGCAAATTGTTTAGCTTGGGGAGTAGGGCACAGTCAACTTTGTCTCTCCCAGTGCAAACCTCCCTCCTCACCTTCCTTTTTCCTTCTCAGCCTCCTCTTCTTTGTTCTCCATTAACAATCATAGTTTTATTAAAGAATTCTAATTTTTAGTGCAACTTCAGCTTCACAGGAAAACTGATAAAAGGGGTAGAGTCTTCCAGCATACTCCTTCCCCTCCCCTTCCCCAGGACACCAGCCAGGGCTTTGTCACATTGCTGTCACCCACAGGGTACCATGTGGTCGGGTCTCTCTCTTGCCTTTTCCAGTTTGCACCAGTGTCTACTGTGATGCAGCCACCATAGAACCACACTGAGAACTTTGACTGACTTAGAACCCACGTTTTCATCCGAACCCCTTGCAACTACTCATTTTCTTGCTGTACATAATTTTCCTTTTCCTAAAACGCCGGAGAGTTGAGATGATGCAGTCTCTGCATTTTAGCTTGTTCTCAAATTGTCTTCTTCCACTTAGGGTCGTATGCGAGACTTCCTGTCAATGTTTCCTGGCTCGGTAGTGGATCACTTGCTAAGGCTGCGTACTATCCCATCTGTGGATGTGCCATAGCTTATCTATCCATCGGTTTACTGAATGATGTCTTTGGTTGCTTCTTGGGCAAGCATAGGTTGGCAAGAAATGGAGACTGTTCGTTACTCTCTGAGCTTCATGACTTCCCAGTCTCACATTAATTAGTTCTGTCGTATTACTCATACTGCCTGCCTGTCGCCCAATGGCCAGTTGGATGACCCAAGATGGTGTCACAGCATTTAGAACATCACTGTAGTTTCTTACAAAGTCCTTTCCTCTGGGAATCTTCATCGAACTGGAGAACTGAGGGACGTAAGGATGCCTCATCCTCATCTAGAAATTACAGCATGTCGGTATAACTTACCTCTCCTGTTTGCAGGATTTTACCCGTTTCCTTGCTTCAGCAATAAAATACAATTTCACCTTTGGGGTTGCTTTTTACTGGGACCCCGAGACTGGAGGTGGAATAGTAGCGTCTGAGACCCTTCTGCTGGGGGTTGCTGGTTTTCCTCGGTTACCGTAACGAAATAGAAAGCCCTACCTGGGGTGTTTGGTAGGAGCAGTGGATCTCTCCGCTCCAGTGTGGACAGAGAAGCTTATGGTATGGCTGGCCATCAGTGAAAATCGGGTAGGAATTGTCCCCCCAGCAGGGCTGCAGGGAGGTGACCTTACAGCAGGGATGATAAGGGCCTGAATCCAGCTTTAGCATCTGTATGTAGCCTCCCTACTTAAAGTCCCCAGCCCCCGTCTCCAAATGCTACTGAGCGCATGCTTGCTGTTTTTACTAAAGGGGCTAGGCCTAGAGGCTCCAGAAGGGAAATCTCACTCTTCCCTCAGACACAGGTCGGCCACTGAGCTTCACAGCCACAGCCTGGTCCAAGCTTCCTGATGTATGCATGGGAAGAACTGGAGAAGATGTCTGGGGCTTGGGGGAGTATCTACTGAGGGAGGGATGGATACCAGCGGTTCAGAGGGGTCCCAGGCTTGCTGATGTGATTACTGAGGTGTTGTTGTTGTTGTTGTTGTTGTTACAGGAATGGAGGAGGGTTGGAAGGAA
The DNA here is from genome assembly GCF_021556685.1 of Rattus norvegicus. Lineage (NCBI taxonomy): Eukaryota > Metazoa > Chordata > Mammalia > Rodentia > Muridae > Rattus > Rattus norvegicus. Next base: position 72,874,344 of record NC_141543.1, on the reverse strand, counting down.
GAAGGAGTAACAGCACACGTGCTGCCCTTGTCTTGTTCTCCACCAACTTCTCCAAACTCAATCTGCCATTCTTCATGCACTTGGATATAGCTGTGGATTTAGATAACACTCTCTCTCTCTCTCTCTGTCTCTCTGTCTCTCTGTCTCTCTGTCTCTCTGTCTCTCTCTGTCTCTCTCTCTCTCTCTCCCCCTCCTGACCTTTATTATGGCTGCAAAAATCTCTTCGTGAGGGATAAATAATGCATAGTTTCCGTCAAGAGAGGCAGGAACGCAAGCAAACACTGCAGAAGCGAGGGGAGCCGCATTTCTGTCTCCAGAATGTATTTTTTTCTAACCCACTTCTCCCTACCCCCACCCCCACCCTGCCAGCCAAGATGGGAATAACCAGAAGCAGGGTTCTAACAGAGCACAGGTTTGGGGCTCCAGCTTGCATGGAAAATGTTTCCCGGGTTGAGACGTTGGCTCTGTAAGTCAAGTTCAGGTCTTAGAGACAGGGAGATCTGAGTTCATGTTCCCAGCATCCATGGAAAAGCCTGGGAGCACAGGAGCTGTGCTAACAATCCCAGCACTGGGAAGATGGAGATAGGACGGTCCCTAGGGCTTGCTGGCCAGCTAGGCTAGTTAGATAAGCAAACTCTGGGTTCAGTGAGACACTTTGGCTCAAAGGAATAAAGTGCAAAGAAAGAAAAGAAAACACACTTCTGACCTGGACATGCACACACAAGTGCATATACACAGACACACAGACACACATACACACATACAGACACACACACACACAGACACACGGTGGGGGAGGGTAAGGAGAAAGACAGAGACAGACAAAGACACACACACATACACAAAGAAAGAGAAGAAGGAGAGAGTAAGAGAGAGAGAACACTCACAGGTATGATTGTTACTGACGCCATCCTAACTATGTTCCTCCTTCCCTTCCCTATCAAGCCATGTTCTCTGCAGAACATGGGTACATCCTGCTAACTTTGTATCAAAAGTTTGCCAAGGTTAGTTCATGGACATCTGTGCAAAGGAAATTTTCTAGCTACATCATGGGATCAGACTAGAAGAAAGGAGGTCTATCCTGGTCTGTCATGCTGGTTTAGGATATCAGTGGACAAAATAGGGGGCAGAGTCACATCTCATGGGGTCTAGACTTCTAGAGTTGACGCCTGACTTTAAAAGTCTGAGGGTGGTTTCTATGGCTGAGGTCACCTGTGGGATGGGAGGCTAGACAAATCAGAGCCTACATCTCCTTGCAGTTAGAGCAGGGCTAGACAAAGCCACAGCCTTAAGCATGAAAGCACAGCCTTGAACACAAAGTTCACTGTTTAAACCAAATTGAAAATCAACTCCCACAGAGAAGTCTTTGGTCCTGTTTGCACAGATACCCATTCTGTTTCTTATTTATTTATACCTGTACTTCGCTGAGGTGTCGGGGACAATGACTGCTTTCCAGTTGATGGCTTAAATAAGGACCCAGATATTTCACCCTCAAATGTTTGGATTAGAAAATGAGCCAGGAAAGGGAATGATTGTAGAGCGAAGCACCAGCTTGGCTCCTGTGTCTGTGGGAGGAAGTCGGAGGCAGTAACAGAAATGAAGTTTGGGGACTGTTTGCTCATTTACACATTGTCTCAGACTCCCCAATTACACACCTAATTAAGAGTTGGACAATTAAGCAAACAGTTTAAATGTATGATCAGGGAGTTTGGGATTAACACCCGGCACAGGAAAGAGGAGCTTCCGCGCCTCGGAAGGAAGTACGGAAGGACTGTTCCCCCACCATATCTTAAAGAGTTCAAGTTGAGTCTGCTTTTCTGTGGAGACCTCTGTTACCTACTAGAAATATCTTCCAGTAGCCCATATCTCAATGTCTCTAAATGTCAGAAATGGAAGCTATAAGAACTAGAGAGGAAAGGGTTGGAGGGATGGCTCAGTGGTTAAGAGCACTGATTGCTCTTCCAGAGGTCCTGAGTTCAATTCCCAGCAACCACACGGTGGCTCACAACCATCTGTAATGGGATCTGATGCCCTCTTCTGGTGTGTCTCAAGACAGCTACAGTGTACTCACATACATTAGATAGATAGGTAGATAGATAGATAGATAGATAGATAGATAGATAGATAGATAGATAGATAGATGGATGGATGGATGGATGGATGGATGGATGGATGGACAGACAGACAGACAGACAGACAGACAGATTGGTCCAGGTCTGGCCCAATGTGGAGGTGACAGCTTATCTTCTCTCTCTATCCCAATCGTGGTTTCTTTATTCAGCTCGGGAAGCCATGAAGGGGACTGTTGGTGCTTGTGTGTTCACAGGTCCTTGAGAAGGTGAGTATGTAGTGCACATGTCAGTGCAGGCCAATGTTTTGGGTGATGTGCATGTGCGTGCAAGTTGCTGTTGGGTGTCGTTCTCAGTTGCCTTTGGCTTTACTTGAGACAGATCCCCCTAGCAGCCGCTCATCAGTCTGACTTGGCTGGCTGGACGATGAATCCAGGGATCAATCTGTCTCTACCTTTCTCGTTCTGGGATTCCAGTCATGTAGTGTCACCTGGCTTCTTATGTGGATGCTGAGAATCCTAACTCAGATCCTCATGCTTGGGTAAGAGGCACCTTATCGGTTGAACCATCTCCCCATCTCCAAGGGGTGTTGTCACTATGATTTCTCAGATGCTGGTTACCACCCTCTGCTCTTTGCCCTATAGGAAGGCGCTAGGTGGATATGCTAGGGCCAACCAAAGTCCTGGTATGACTTTCTTACAGACACTAAGTAGTTTTTTGTAACCGCTGAAAATTGGCTTCCTGCTCTTGTTCACAGGTGTTTCAGAATTACCAGCTCACAAAACAAATGGGGTGAGAGGGGAACTGACTTGCTCCGTGTAAAGGGCCCATGGCAGAGCTGGGTGAAAATGAGGTAACCTGTTGGCCAGGATGAAGAAATTCAAAGCCTCAGAGTTTTTCCTGAGGGCCAGAAAAATCGCTGACTCCAGATGCAAAGGGTAATTGGAGAACATGCTCAGGAGTCACCCAGGAAAGTTGTACGATCAACTTCTCTCATTCTTGCTTCCAGTTTAGATGTATCCTTGCCATCTCCATGGCAACCCAGGAGCTTCGTCAGTTTCATTGAATCCTTGCTTGGGGAGATGTGGAGGAAGCAGATGGGTTAGATGAGTGCAAACGCTGAGATGTACAACTCTGCAGAGCTTTATCCCTGACCAAGGCTCTAAGGACCTCACCCCGAAAGTGGGGGCAGCAGTGTAAGGAACTTGATGACCTCAAGGCTTTGGATGCCAGTCCTAAGTCCTGGAGATTCACAATGTGTCAAAGAGGTCCGTACCAGATGGACTCTGTGTCTCAGCTCCTACTGTGACCTGTGAACCCACATGTCTTCTGGCTTTCCTGACAGACCCTCTCTGGGTTTCTTCCCATGTCACTGGCAGAGGACAGGGAGGGGGTGCAGAGTCGAGGAGAAATTATACTCTTCTTTTCCTACTGGCTGAGAGATTGGGGGCAGGGATACACACACTCGGAGTGATACCTACTTTCTTGCTCAGGGGTTTTGACCTTCAGGTTCTTCACCAGCCAAGCCCTTATCAAGCCTTTATCAGTTGCTTTCCTCATTGCTAATGAAAGCTGACCAAAAACAGCTTATAGAAGAAGGACGTTGGGGTAGTTCTTATTGTAGCTGTCTATCGTGGTTTGGAAGGCTTGACTGCAAGAGCATGGAACAGGTGATCATATTACTCAGCAGTCAGGAAGTAGAGCTGCAGACAGGAAGTACAGACCTGATGTAGAAACTCCAAGGCCCACTCCCGGTGAACCATTTCCTCCAGTGAGACACCATTTCCTGAATGTTCCAGAACCTTCCAAAACAGCACCACCAACGAGGGGGCGAGTGTTCAAAACGCATGAATGAATGTAAGACATTTCGTGTTCAAACAGCAGCAACTGCCTTCACTGGGCTATCTCGAGGAATAAATGGGTGGCTGCCTTCCCTGGGCTATCTCAGGGAATAAATGGATGGCTAGGTGATAGAGTCTGTCTTATGCAAGGCCCTCTGCAACCAGACAGCCCAATCTGGTGCCTGTTTTCCTGCCATGGTTGCTCCCCTTTCATTAGACACGAAGCTCCTTGAGGGAAGAAGTCTGGGTCTGTCTAGCATCAGGCCCCACAGTGTTTAGTGCAGTGCCTGTAAGGGAGCTCTCCTCCATGAGTGCTGAAGGAATATCGCCTCCTCAGTGATAAATATATGAACTTCCTGCATCCTGCATCATGGTTAATCAGTGCAAGAGATGAAGGCTTTGGGGACTTAATGAGTTTTGAAAACTATATTCAAGGTTAAATTATGAGTCAAGCCAAGAGTATAAACTGCTAGAAGCAATTTCCTCATATTTTAAGAGTTGTTCAGTCCTGGCCACTGCTTTATATAAACCCCAGAGTCCCTCCCCTCCCATGATTCTGCATCCTGAGCACTCCAGTCATGGCCATGCCCCTGCCACAGCTCTCTGGCAGGGAAACCAAGGCATACTGCACAGATTCGGTGGAAATGCCTCAGACCTTGTGTTTTCAGTGTGAATTTACTACAAAGCAGGGATGTTTGTCCTTGACATGTCAGTGCCTTCCCACCCCGAATTATGCAATAGTTCACAAATAATGTGGGGGTGGGAAAAGGGACTAATTTTGAAGTCGATTCTTCTACTTAACTTGAGGGCTTTTTCTTTCTCTAAGTGAGGACTAGAGTCTCATGATCTGATGGGTGATGGGATAGTGGAATGAAAGTGTGTGTGTGTGTGTGTGTGTGTGTGTGTGTGTGTGTGTGTGTGTGTGTATGGGGGTGGGGGGTGGAGGTTGACTTAAAACTGTTTTCCGCTGCTCAGGTATCTTCTCAGGTACCTGGGATTTCTTTTTTTTTTTTTTTGAAGATAGTTTACTTTTTTTTTTTTTTTTGGTTCTTTTTTTCGGAGCTGGGGACCGAACCCAGGGCCTTGCGATTCCTAGGCAAGCGCTCTACCACTGAGCTAAATCCCCAGCCCCGTACCTGGGATTTCTTTGTCCTTCCAAGCATTCTTGAGTGATGTCCAGTTATCCAAGTAGAGTAAGTTCTACTGTACTTGGAATGAAGTAGGTGTGTGTGTGTGTGTGTGTGTGTGTGTGTGTGTGTGTGTGTGTGTGTGTGTATCCTCTCTAGATCATGAGCTTCTACAAGGCAGATACTTTGTTTGCTTTGCATCATAGTTTTAATAACTAAGCACGAGACACCACTGCAATGTTCAGGAAAATCCTCCAAATATCTCTGAGAACTTCTTTAAGGTGCAGTCCCAGGTGAAGGCGTGCTGCTGGAGGGCTTCTTAAATTTGCAGAAGCTGCTGTTTTCTCGGCTCTGCAGGGACCTGGGGCAGTGTGCACAAACCTGTAAAGGGACGCTGTAGACCTACAAGGCAGAAAGAGGACAAGAGGATCACCCTGATCCCAGAGACATGAGGTGAGCTGGATGAGCAGAGTGTAGGGTGGTAGGTTCCTCAGGGCACATGAATAGGAGAGAAAAGATTAAGTGAGCTACTCAGGAAGACCTGGCTGAAGCATACTGCGTCATAGAGAATGTCTCAACCATTAGTTCCCCTGACTTTCTGCACAGAGCTCGGAACAACTTCTGAGTATCTTCATTAGTGTACTCAGAGAACTTGTCCCCTGTATGATCTTAGCAGCCACAGTTGAGACTAGCCTCCTTGTCCATACACTTACCTGAGATCATTCTCAATAGTGACCTCTGGTGGTGATGGGGAACATTTCCCTTAGAGTATAAAGAGCCTTGTTACTCAAAACCTGAGATGACTGGGAGGAGGTCCTTGGATCAGGATGAGAAGAAGGAAAACTAAACTAAGGTCAACAGTGAAGGAGATCCTGGGATTTGTGCTAATGAGGGCGCGGTCCTGGAGTTCTTCATTTAAAGTAACAAAAATACGGGGCTATAATGACATCTTTAATTAATAAAATGGTTCACACCAGTTACAAAATGCACACAGTGGAGAATCCTATACCATGCGATCAACATTTAGCATACATTGCTGGATGAAAAGGATGGCTGGCTGAATGAGGGAACAGAATGAAGGCTCAGACACCCCACACTCTGAAGGGCACCTCATTCAACATCTTGTTCTTTACAACTTGGCAAATACCCTTAGCTCCTCTCTGCACATGGACTTTTCTACAACCCCAGGCTGGCCCCTTGTAATGCTGCCACCAGCCAGGTAGGAGTGTTCCGTAAGTAGAGTGGATGGTGGATGCTTTGGCTGTGACTCCTACAGTGATGCATAATTCCTGTGTGGTGCAGGAGAGAGTGGGTGAACTGAAATGGGGTCAAGAGAAGCTTTTACAAAGGGAACACGTTCTGCTGTTCTTTAGAGAGTCGGTGTGACAGCAATGGGTGAGGGTACTAAGCCCTATCCAGCGATGCCTATGGGTGCAGTGGGTTATGACAGCCTGCTGTTAGGGTGGGAAGGGAATACAGAAAAGCTAGCCAATGAGATGGATTGAGAGACAGATAGGAGGAAAGACGAGTGAGGGAGGAAGGGAGAAAGAGAGAGACTTGTGAACAAATGATTATATTGTTCTGCTGAAATATGAGCTGCACATGGTTGATTTTGCAAGGAGCACAAAATCACAGGAGGTTAATTATTTTGACCTCCATTTCCGGCTCTCACACTTGACTGAGGGCATCTTCAACCGGCGATGACACCACTGCCCTCAATAACATGTGCATACCGACTAATGATCTCTCTGGAGCGCAGCTGTAGCTCTGGAAGCAGGCATTGCGGCAAGGGTCCCAGCATAATTACCGGCAGTTCCTCGTCCACTCTGGCAAGAAACAGAAAGAAGGCTGTTGTTGAGTTTTATTGTTTTCAAGGGCCTGTGGTTCACCTTGGCGTATCAGAGACTATGTGACCATTGGCAGCTTGTTTGTGCAGAAGTCCTGGGGCCACTGAGCCTCAAGGGCTGTAACTGTCTTGTGCATTTGTTGCCCAGGAGGCCTAGAACTGGGTAGAAGGGGTGGAAATCAGGGAATGGAGAGTCACTGCACGTGTCATGCCTCGGATCCATTGATTGGAAGCTACTGTTTTCCTTTTCTGATCGTGAAGCTTGTCTGATCATGGAGTTGGGTTTTTTTTTGTTTGTTTGTTTTGTTTTTGTTTTTTTTTCATATGCAAGCCTACACGTTCCCCATCCCCAATGAGCTGAGAAGTTAGTAAGCCAGTTCTGAGGAAAAGATGGGCATTCTGACACAGTAGGGCTGACTTTGTCATCGGTTAAAGGTGTCTCTGTTTCTGAGTGAGTGTTCCTATGTACATGGAGGACTATAATAGGGACTTTTGGAAAATCAGAAGGCACATTTAGGGTTTGCTTTTAGCCTCATTTACAATGTGACAAATGTGGGTTGTGTCTCCATGTAACAGGGGCTGTTGCTGTAGTGAGTCGCACTGTGAGCCAATGTGGGGCAGCAAAGGGAGCTGGAGTTTTATCATTCCCTGTTCAGACAAACAACGGTGCTCCTTATATCTTCTCCATCTTACTGACCAACATATCAGCACTGAGCAGCGGTTCTCAAAGGTGTAAATTTCTGGGACCCAGGACAACCACCCACTCTTTCCTAACTCTGGGACTCCATGTAAACCACAAGCTAGAGACCTCCCTGCCCATGCTCCTCAGGTACCTTGACTCTCGTGGGAGCATCACAAGCGCTACCAGACTGTTGACCTTCAAGAGAAAATAGATCTAAAGCAACTGAACACCAGGGAACACATAACGGCTGTTTGTTCTGAAATCTAAATGCTATTCCTCTAAAAAGGCAGAGTGTGTCCTTTCTGACTAAGTCGACACAACTTTTGGGTGCCATACATGCATGTGTGTGCACAGGTACACATATGTGCTCATGGGTGTGAAAGCCACAGGACAACCCCAGGGTCATTGCTTGGGAACTATATTGGTTTCTGAGACTCTCACTAGCCTAAGACTTAGCAAGCAGGCTAGGCTGGCTGGCCAGAGAGCTCCTCCCCACCCCCAGGGTCTGCTACTATTAGGAGCACACCCCAACATGCCAAATTTTGCATTAGTTTATTTGTTATTTTAGTGTGGCTTCTAGAAATTAAACCTGTGTCATGCCTGTAGGTGCTTTAGCTACTGAGATAACACCAGCCTCAGGGGACCCAGATTTTTAGGTCACAGACTATTTTCTTGTGGTATTCCCACATAGCAGAGGGGGTACAAAATTAGCAGTTTGTGGCCTGGAAGAAGTTCAGTGCTTAGGAAGGTGTAAATGGTTGTAGAAGTGTTCCCATCCACCTCAGGAAAATGGTCCTGAAACCATTTGTGTTTTTCTGATGTGAGTTTCTTTTGTCTCCTGGGACCTTAGGGCCCCCTTGCCTCATGAATATTTAAAACCCTTTGGTCATCCTCTGATTCTTGACTAACTATACTCTTGCCATTTTTTCCATGGAGTTGAGATAGGGAAAATGTCTTCATGATGAAGGGAAGATCATAGGCCCCGAAGGTGTGAGTTTTAATCACCTGACTCTCCTTTTGACAACAGTAGGAACTCTAAAGTTTCACAGTTGCCAAGTGTTTTTATTCCAGGCTAACTTTGTCCTTGCTATGTGGCCAGAGATGACCTTGAGCTTCTGATTCTCCTGCCTCCACCCCTGGAATGCTGGGATTACATGTATATGGCACCCCACTTCAGTATGTGTGCTGCTGGGGGTGGAATCCAAGTGTATCATGTAGCTTTTGCTACCCTGCATTAAGCTCCGGGAACGGGCCACACTACCAGCCCCTGGCCACAGAATATTGGATTGTGGGTGAAACACACACACACACACACACACACACACACACACACACACACACAAACACGTTGCTCAATTTCAACCTGCCTTATTGGCTCAATTGCTGGGCTCCACCAATCTCTGTCAGCTAGTGTGCCCTTCCCATACTCTTAGCTCAGCACCTTTCAACCTGCCCTCAGCTTCAGTTGCTCAGTTACCTTTAGTGCCATCTCAACACCCTAGCCTCCCTCCTGTAGAATCTGCCTATGGCCACTCTGCCTGAGATCTCACATGGCTGGTCACCTTTTGTTCTCCCCAAACCCCCCACCCCTGCTCCAAGCATAGCAAAAACTCCTTTCCTCTCCTGTGTCTTGTCACCTCTTTCCTTTCACCCTGCAATTGGCCCCTGACATCTTTACTGATAGATCAAGAACCAACTGGAGAATAAGACCTTAACATCAAAACTACTCCCTATACTCTAGGTTTATGAAGAGAGGCTTCAGGCAAGCCATCTACAGACTGAGCTATGGCCCCAGCCTAGCTACCAAAGGTCTCTTAGCTAGTTCTTGGTGCATTATGCATGTCCACTTATGTGCCCTATTAGCCCCTCGGGGTAGTGACTGTTCTGTCCTCTTTACAGGTGAGCAAATGAAGATCTAGTCAAGTTATACAGGCTTCAAGTAACCAAGCTGGTTTTATCGGATTTACACTCATCTCATACCATGGTTCTTTTTATCTTTCCCATGAATAATTGAGGTCTCAGACAGCACAGGGCAAAGAGTGACTCAGTGTCCCTTGACTCCTGGTTGAAGCTTATCCCCACAGCAGATGAACCTTGGGTATATTATTTGTCCTCTTTAAACCCAGGTCCCTGTGATTGTTGGGGTTCTTTAAGGGAACAGAGCTGATCAAATGGATATATCTACATAAATGTATCTTTCTCAGCACACGCACGCACACACACACACACACACACACACACACACAAGGGACTTATTAGGCTTACAGTCTATGGTTCAGGCAGTTCATCAACAACTGTCTCACCATGGAAAGGCCAATGACTAGACAGTTTTTCACTCCACCAGACTAAATGTCTCAGCAGTCCCAAACTGGTGCTGAAGTCCTGGAGGATTCCCGAAGGGCTGCTGGTCTTTAGTCTACATAGGGATCCTGCTGATATTAGTTTCTATTATCAGCAGAGGAATGTCTTAGTAACTGGGTAGATAAGCTAGGAGTCAAAAGCAAAGCTTCCTTCTTCCATGCCCTTTTATGTATGTGCTGCCACCAGAAAGTGTGGCTCAGATTTAGTGAGGGTCTGGCCACCTCTAATGATCAATCAAGAAAATCCCTCACAGACATGCTCAGCTGCCTGGGGATTAGTGGATTCCAGATGTAGTCCAGGTGACAACCAAGATTAGCCTGTACAAACCTCTTACTTAGAGAAATGCACAGAATACCCACACAGTGCTATACATGGTTGGTTTCCATTGTACATTGATTTGCTTATTTACATGAGATCCATCTACATGGAGAAGGACCCTAGAAATCATTTCAATGGCATAATAGCTACAGAACCTACAAGTCCATAATGAGAACAGGAGCTACCCACCAAGAGTCCACCTCCTCCTCATGCACTGTTCCTTTAAGAGCCACCGTGAATGTTGTGTTTTCAGGTGACAGCCTCTCCATGTTTTCCCAGCAAAGTTAATGAAATGTCGCTGGTGCTCTTCCTGAACCTCCCGTCTCTCACACAGCCAGGCTGGCAAGTCCACGTGCTCTCCTCTGATCTATTTTTATACCACCACATAATAATTCATCCTCCTAAATATATCCATCATCCTGGATTTGCATTTTTTTTATTAAGTCGCCTGCTTGCCTCCCATCATTTAATCAGTGTTGACTTGACTCAGGGAGCAGCCTGACAAGACGTGGATCCAAGTCTAGCCTCTGGCAGTTTGCCTGCTCTGTAACTTGGGGTGATCTTCTATTAGTCCAGGACTTAGCACACTCATTTGTAAAATGTGGGTGGGGGCCTGCAGGAAAAGATGGTTAGATGGTTGTGGGACAGGTATAGGGTGCAGGTATAGGTGTATATACATGAGTGGAGAGGCCAGAGGTCAACCTGGAATATCATTCCTCAGGACTCACCCCCCTTGTTTAGTGAACCAGGGTTCTTACTGGCCTGGAATTTGTCAATGCAACTTGGCTAGATGCCAGTGAAACCTAGGGAATCTACCTCCCTCCATCTACCAAGATCTGAGACTACATGCTCTTACCACCATGCCCAGCTCTTTATATGCATCCAGGGGATTAGAACTTGGGTCTTCATGCTTGCATGCTGAGCACTTTACCAACTGAGCCATTTTCCCAGCCCAGTACCTGTGGGCTCACTGAGCATCCTCAGACAAAGCAGGAACACAACAAACTTGCAGACTGTAAACCAGATCAACTCTTCCCAGCCCTTCCTTGATGTATGGCCTTGGACCTAGGGTTTAATTTACTTGTACCTCAAATAGAGAAGAGACAGCTGTGCACTATGAATAATAATTATATGTCCAGCCCTAGGCTATGTATGGGTTCATTCCCTCAGTGGTTTCCAGCTGGTGGTGATACTGCCTCCAGGGAACATTTTTTTATTGGTACAACTGAGGCAGTGAGGTGTGAGCATGAGGGGTGCTGTGAAACTCCCCACAGTATATCCAATATCCCTTGCATCACAGACTTAGCCAGCCCAAAGTATCAATGGCACTGAACTAGGGAAATTCTCACTGAATTTCATGATGCACATGGATTCTTAACACAGTTATCAGCACCTGAGTGTCATCCTTGAATGGATCTGGTAACGACTAGACACAGTGATAGACCACTCTGCTGTCACTCATTGCACAGGGACAGTATAGCTGATGCTCCTTCTACTCTGAGTCCCCTCATTCTTGCTCATGTACAGCTCTACCACACACCTGACTTCAACTGTCATAGCCTGGTCTTGCTTACTGAACTGGCAGCTCCTTACATGCAAAGCATCTGCCTGACTCCTCTCTTGTCTGTCTCATGCTTTAGTGTAGTCACACAAGGGACATGCTCCATCAACCTCAGGGAAATTAGTCCTACCACAGAGGTGGTTGGCAGCTTGGCTTCTGACTGTGGTCATAGGGTAGTGGAAATACAGTTATAGGAGTTCAGTGTTCAGGGAGGGTGGGGTTCTAGTGAGAGGCACTGAGGAGTGATAAGGTAATGAGGCCTCTAGTCCGAACTCCAGCCCTCACAGAACACACTGAAAATGAAAGAGTGACTATCTCTGGGTCAGACTGCATGAGGGCGACCATTTTCAGAACCTCTGAAGGCCATCCCCAAATATCTGCAAGAGCCTGCAGGCATCCTGTTGCCCCTGGGAGAAAACAGAAATCCAGTTAGATACAGGTAAAAGCAGGGTTTGCAAACACGTCTTAAGGAGCGTTATGTCCTAGCAGAGCTCTTGATACACTAACGCTGCTTTGTAAGGGGCAAATGTCCAAAACAAAGTTTTCCTGCCCATCTCAGTTACCCTCAAAACTGATTTGTGAATGAGAACCCTATCCCCTGGCACCCATATGTACCTTGAGTTACGAATATTCAAACCCCACTGCCCTGTGCTCTTGTGTACTGGATTCGTGGCTGTGCCTTCCCCAGTTTGCATGGAGGTATGTATGGTGGGAAACCAAGAACGTTCATATGCATGCAGAGGGTGGAGCTCAGTCAAACCTTCTTTTCACATTATAGTAGTAACTATAATGGAGGTGGTGCTAATGGCATCTTCCAGAACTTTTATTAGATACTTAGTGGTTTTCCCACCTTAGTTACTTATACCTACCCATCCTTTGACATTGGAGCTGATACTGTCCCCATCTTACAGATGAGCAAAGCAAGGCAAGTTAAGTAGCATGCTTCAGGTAACATGACCAGTGTGTGTTGGGTCCTGGATGGAAACATACTGATTTCTTCTCCCAGGCATTGTACCCTTACAGACACACCCCCAGGTCTCCAAAGGCATAGGGAAGGAAGCAGTCACCCTAGACTCTTATCTGAAGTTCACACTCACACAAGTGTTGAGACTGTGGTCTCATTACCTTGCCCCTTTAAGCCTGGCCTGCTTGCTGGTAAAAGGGGCAGGGTATGTGCATGGCTCTGGGATATAGTCCTCCTGATACACAGAGATGTCCTTGCATGGACTCTGACCTGCAGAGAATGAAGCATCCAATCGCAATGTCTTGGCTCCTCAAAGGCAAAGCCCTGTGGACGCAGTGTATTGGACAATGAGAGAATGTCCTTCATTCACTGTCCTCTTTCCACACTGCTCTAGCAAAGGATTCAGACCCAAATTCATAAGCTGTAAGTCCTTACTAACTCCATCATTTCATTAGACATGAAAGTAAGGACACACGCTCATATGCATGTATCTGTACAAAGAGAAGGTGGGGTGGTTACTTCCCTCTCAGGACTCAACCAATGCTCTTTAACTGGGACTCCTGATATTGTGGCAAACACAGGAACATTGTAGAAAGAACAGTGTCATCCTTGGCCTGGTCATAGAGCTGGATAAGACCACCATCTCCAATCTTCTCCCTCCCCAATGCTTCCTGTTGATCTTATAGGCTTCTTCTCCCTGGAGCTGAGTCCACAAACATTCTCAATCAGAGCTCCGTGGATTGGATTTGAGTGGGGCAAGTAGGAGAGCAGCCGAGTGCAAACAACCTGGAATGTGGAATAGAATGAGTGCTTAGATTGGAGCTTAGGGTCCTTCAGCTCTCCGGGCCTACAGTTCCTTCTGCCATGGAAGTCAGACGTGGTAATGTCTGAGTATGTCATCAAGTGTGAACAGAAAAGAGATGTTAGCCAGTGCCTCATCCAACAGGTGAAAAAGCCCCATGAAAACTGAGATCATGCATTTGGGGTTTGGGTTTTTTGGTTGTCTGTTTGTTTTGTTTTGTTTTTGTTGTGGTTTTCTATTTGCTTTGCTTTGTCTTTATTTACTCCTATCTAGATGATACATAGCCAGCGCCCCCATGTAGCATCCCTACATTACCATGTTATGAGTTTAAAACGGGAGCCATGTTGATGTACAGGAAAAAGCTGAAGATTTCTCCTTTCACCCTTCTCAGTCCTGATCTCTGCTTTCTAAAAGTCCCATTCCATCACGTTGATTTCGCTTGGCAGTTTGAAAGAACTAGAGAACGCATGACTCGAATTGAAACAAACACACAACTACTTACACAGAAGATACAGGATGCGGATGAACGTGCATTCTGACTTGGGCATGCTTGTGGGCTTTTTGGGGTGCATAGCGGCGAATAAAGATGGCAGGCAGGGTGGGCCATGGGTGTAGGAGGTGAGGTGCTGCAGCGTTATGGCTGCAGAGAGGATGCTCAGCAGACGCTGCAACCCCACATGCAGAACACAAGGGGGAGAGGCAGCTCCACTCAGAGCATAGAAGCTCACTCTACACTACCTCTCCGCTATACACAATGCCAGCTCACCTGTGGCCAACGTGGTACTAATAAAGTTTTTGTTGAAAGCCTGTTGTGGATGATTGACTTCAGACCTGTCTGTGCGGATTTTTTCCCCCCTTGCGTGTGAATCAATTGGCTCCAGGGACTGAGTGACCGAGAGAAAACAAATAGTCATGGTTTCTTTCTTCTACTTTCTTCCCAGGAGACAGAAGGGCAGAGGCAGACTAGAAGAGGATCTGTACAAAGAATATGAAGGAAGGAAGTTTTGAGACCTAAACCAGAGAGGGTACGGCAAAGGGTGGGACAGCCTGTCACTTCCCCAGTGAAGGGACCTGAAATCAGAAACCTGGGCCTCCTCGTGCAGGTACCTCCCTACTGCTGGGGCTTGCTTTATTTATATGAGTGAGGACACCTTTAAGCGAGCACTCTAGATTAAAGGCTTTCAGGATCAAAGTGGCCGTGGTCAGACATGGTCCAAAAGCCTCCTTTGAGACTAGTGGAAAGGAAGTCAGCCCACCCATGAGAGTCTGGTTACAGGGAGATGTGTCTTGTTAAAGTAAACAAAATCAGAGTTAAAAGTACTAATTCCATACTACAATGCAAGGATGCATTTGAAACTGATTTTCGGTTATTAAAAAAGTGCCTGAGGGGAAAGGCACAGTGTGCAGTTGTGAATGACACTGCTGTTTTCACAGCTGCTGGGCTTTATTGAGTGCCTACCTCTTATTTACACGGTGGATTTTTGCCCTCACCATCCTGTGGTTAGGATGGCAGGGGCAGGAAGGTGAAAAGGGGCTTGTAGAGAAGTCTTGGGTGTCCATTCACGCATGCTGGGTGCAGAGAAGGTGAAATTGCTCCCTGAGAAGGCAGGCAGTCAGGCAGTTTCAGTTCCTCGGTGGCCCCAGCTCTCACCGACACTCACGTGCACAGATTAGGAAGTAGGAGATAACCGGTGTGCACGACCTGACATCAGGTGCTTTCCAGTTTGGTGACAGCAGCTGAGTCTCTGGGAGCAGTAAGGGACAGAATCATGGCAGAACCTTCACTTCCTTGGGACAGGCCCCAGGTCCCTAGGAATGGAAGGGTCCCCAGTTCTATAGCCTTGGCAGCAGAGAGGAACAGATTTATCATGAGCATTGATTGATGAATTCCTACAACCTGTTGCAATATACAGCCCTCAACCAGCCAAGCGGCTGGGGAGGGGGCAAAGGGGCAAGCAGTCTGGCAGGGTCTTTCTAGGCAGAGAGAAAATTGACATGAAACACCAATGAGCAGTTTGGCAGGGCAAACAGAAAGAGTCTCTATCAGGCCCACACAGCTGGTCTTGTGTGATGTCTTAAGCTGCCTTTCACCACCCACAAAGGCAGCCAGCCTCACGGGGTCTCAGCTCTACAGAGCCTGAAATTGGAAGTTGAACGGGAGGGGAAGATGGCAGGAGTCTATGTGTCTGACAAGTGCCAGGTGATCCCCAGTGCCCCAGGCCCTACCCTCATCTCACTCCAGCAGATGGTGACACGGGGTTAATGGCCAGAATCCCAGATTCCAGCTCAGTTTTATTCCATTAACTGGGTGGGTATTTATGATTTGGTCAAGACCAGTGTCAAATTGCAGCAGCAGCAGCAGCAGCAGCAGCAGCAGCAGCAGCAGCAGCAGCAGCAGCAGTAGCAGCAGCAGCAGCAGCAGCAAAAACAACAGGAGGCTCGAGGAATGAGTTAGCACAAATGAAGAAAACAACACAGAGATGTCCTACGGTTTCTTTAAGGCAACACAGCAAATTAAATCTATCCCAGGGTCAGGCCAATTGACGACTCCCATGGGTCCACTCTTTCAAAAAGGTTTCTCTAGTTTTCACCTGGAGGGCAAGTAACAGTAAGTATGGATTTAAGAAATCACTCATCAGGAGCCACAGAGATGGCTCATCTGTTAAGAGTAATGACTGCTCTTCCAGAGGACCCAGATTTGACTCTCAGTACCCACACGGAGGCTCACAGCTGTCTGTAACTCCAGTCCTAGGGGGATCTGACACCCTCTTCTTGCTTCCAAGGACACCAGGCACACTCGTGTCGCACATGTTCACATATATTCAGGCAAAACATCCATATGTGTAAAATGAATAAATACGTAAAAGAGAGGGCTCATTAAATGTGCAACTTTGCTTCACATCTCTCCTTGGTATGTCCTTCATAGAGAATTGTCTGCTAAAAAGTTCACAGAAGAAATAAGACTCGTTGCTCTAAGAGTTTATAAAGCAGGCTGCAGGCTATGCTTGGGTTAATCTTTCTTCCTGCAATGAGGAACCAGGAAGGAGGAAAAGTTGCACAAGGAAGACATAGAAGTTTGAGCTAATAACTCCATCTGCATGTTAGAAAAGAATGCATTTTCTTTTCTAATTATGGGTGACATCAGCAGCCGCCAGTATCTAGCAAATTGCTTGGGGAGCCGAATGCAGGGCCCACCCTGTCTAACTTTGCCTGCCACTCTCTTCAGGAGCAAGAGCACTCTGCCCAGAAGCCTCCAAGGGAGTCACGTTTAGGGCAGGCCCAAGGGTCCCCAAGATCGGAAGAGAGCGCCCCCTCCTGGCACCTCAGAACAGTAACAGAGAGAAATTCATAAATACATCCGTTTATTTGTTCTTAAGCAAATAAAAAGATTTGCCATAGCAAAAGTCTATGCATACGGGGCATACTAAGGGGTTAAACTGACTAATTTTCACATGAATTTATCTGTAAAGTTTTTTTTAATGTTTAGCTGTGAAGTGCACAAAAAAGACCATAATTATATACAATTAGGGCAGCGCCTAAAAAACTGGGCCAAGTAGACCTACTCTAAACCTGATGCCTGTCTACCTAAGAAGACCCTGCACATGCCCCAGAGTGAAGAAAACGTAATGGGGACCTGATTGATGCTGCAAATGTTTGACAACTGAGCTCCACAAAAGCATTTTATATATTTGGTTGTGAGCCTAGCCTTTAACGGCTGAGCCATCTCTCCAGCCCCACAAAAGCATTTTAAAGAATCAGACAATATCTAATGTTGGTGCATAAACCACAGTGTTAATTACAAGAGATTCTTACCAGCTAGAGAGGTCCTTAAGAAGAGCCAGGCAAGGGGTTGCGGATTTAGCTCAGCGGTAGAGCGCTTGCCTAGCAAGCGCAAGGCCCTGGGTTTGGTCCCCAGCTCCGAAAAAAAGAAAAAAGAAAAAAAAAAAAGAGCCAGGCAAGAACATTGTGTTAGCCATCTTGCCGAGTAACTAGCCGTGACAGAGAATGGTACAGTGATGTTTCTTTAAAAACACTGTCCATCTCTGGTCCTCCAGTTCAGTGCCAGGGCCTCAATGGCATGCGTTGGTGTCAGGGGCAGGTCTATAGTTGACAGATCCATGAGAAAGCCCAGCACAGAGCCCAGTGACTTGCAATGAAAGCCACCGTTAGTGCCTTTATCCTCTGGTCTTCCACTCATCCTTAAGTGCCTAGCCTGCTTACCTGAGGTCATCTTTGGGGTCATGCACAGGAAGCAGAAGAGAAGGCAGAGTGTGTTTGACCTTGGCTTTTAGATATGCAGTTCCGGAGGCAAATAAGATCCTGGTAAGTTTTAAATGGTTCCCCAGTCACCTGAAAGAGAATACCAAACATCAA
Source organism: Rattus norvegicus (assembly GCF_021556685.1). Lineage (NCBI taxonomy): Eukaryota > Metazoa > Chordata > Mammalia > Rodentia > Muridae > Rattus > Rattus norvegicus. Next base: position 72,856,399 of record NC_141543.1, on the reverse strand, counting down.
CAACAAAACACCTTCTCCCAGTATTGACCGAGAGTGCTAACTGCTAAGTGTCTAGCTAGCACGAACACTTCAAAGCTTTATCTCATTCCTTCAACATCCCAAAGCTCCACTACTGTAGAGGAGGGGAAATGAAAGTTTCGAGTCCATTAGGCACTTCCTCCAAGGTCACAGAGCAGGAGGCAGAGCAGAGGAGAGATGCAAGCTCCCAGGCCTGCATGACTATACCATAGCACCCTTCCCTGTCATGCTCATGACCTCCAATCTGATATGGGGGTGAAAGAACCATGAATGGGTTTATTATATCGGGGTGGGGTGACGAGATCTACTGTAGGATCCATCTCTGTACATATGAGAAAACCTGTCTGAACAGAGAGAAAATGACTCCAGAAGAAGAAGAGGGGAGGCGAAGGAGCATAACATGGGTAATGGTTGGTGAGGAGGGGCAGGGTGTGGCAGAAATCATAACCATCATTTCCAGCCAGGCGGAAGTGAGATTAGTAGCTGATCATCAGAGAGGTTGCACAGAGCTGTGTATCTGTCATGGTTTACCTTCCTTGAGCCATGAGGTTGGTCAATGTATTTTGTTCTCTCTTGCTTTCCCCAAGCCAACATAGTGTCTGGAACAGAGTTAAAGGGGAACAGGCTTATTAATTAGACTGATGAGCTAAAGGTTGGCGAGAAGAATCAGGGAGTTGGGGAGTCTTCCGCATGAGAAGCCTAGATTGTAAAAGCAAAAAACGGGGGCAACAAGGGTGCTGTTTGACCCAGAGAAAGCAGAGAGGCCATCTACACATGTGAAGAAGTGGTCTGTGTTTGACACATAGGGAGGTAGCTCAAGGGCAGGGAGGTGCAAATCCTTTCCTAAATTTGGAATGGAGAAACTTGGGTCTGCTTTTCAAAACCTGTTTCCGAGGTGAACATACCCAGATGAAGTCCCAGCTCTCATTTCACTGGTCCCGTGATTTGGACACAACAGTTCATTGTGGCGGAGTTTTCTCATCTGTAGGATGGCAATAAAATCAAGAATGTTCACTTGCTAAGGTGACTTGGTTTTGGTCCCTCTGGTTTACAAGCCTATGCCCTGTTGAGACCAGGACTCTGGGTTAGCAAAGGCACAAGGCTCCCCAGTCTTGATCATTTGCCTTCTGTCATGTCATATCATTCACGATTGATAAACTGACAAGGTCATGTTCCACATGTCACCTCAGACTGCTTTCTGGGAACCATCTCAGTGGATCTGGCTTTGCAGGAATCTGGATGGGTCAGAACGCCATCTCAGAATGGCCATTGGCCTAGAAGAGCATGATGTCAGCTTCGCCTTTCTCCACCTTCTTAAGCCTGGCAGGCCCTGGAGATGCCAGCTTCGCTCTCCAAGACATTTGCCTCCGTGTGGCTCTGCCCCAGCTTGGCCAAGTGGCTCAAGTTGGCTACTCTAACTTACAATTCCTTTCACCCTGATGAGAATTTATCCCTGATGCCAGCCACTTGATCCTTGGCAAGCCACACCTATCAGCCAGCAGGGGCCTGACTTACAAGGGATTTTTAGGAAGCAGGAGGTAGAAGACCAACCAGAGCCTGTCCTCTCTCTTACCTACAGCTCCAGCTGTGATTCCATCTGGCAGATCCTGGGACAGAACACACACACACACACACACACACACACACACACACACACACACACACACACACACACACACACCTTACACAGAATGGAATTCAACCAGTCCTACAGGGCACCCAGCTGTCTTCCTTTGTTAAACACAAAAAAGTCCTGACAGCCATATGGGGGTGGGGGATACTTGTTGCTCTTTCTCTGGGGCTCCTGTGGGCACACTGATTCTTCTATCTCTAAAAGGTCTTCTCTCTACTCTGGAGTGTCCCCCTCCAGCCTGCAGAGGGAGACCCTGTGGTTCTAAAATTGCTCCCTTCCTTTTCATCATCTCTCCCATAGAGACCCCCACATGGATGTGACCCTGGAGCCCACATTGGTGCAAAAACCCTTGCCAGCATCTCACTGGCCACATGCAGTTAAGTATCCACTTTCCTTCCATTAATGGAGATAGGGGATCAAGTTTGCTTTCCTCTGGGAATAGCTCATTACCTGAAGTAGAAGACCCCCGGCAGTTTAAATAAAAAGGCTAAAAACTTTCCATGTCCCCAACCCCTATCTGTCCTGCTCCTCTGACAAGCCTCCCCTTCTAGAAGCCTTGCCGGAGGCTAGCTAGGAAGACCGGCTCGTTCTGAGCCCAAGGGTCTTCCTCTCTCTCCCAGAAGGCTGGAAGCACGGAGCCCACAGAAGCCCCTGCATTCCTGCTTCTTCCTTCTCTCGGAGGCGGAGCGCAGCGTCCTCTCCCAGGCGGCAGCCGCGGCCCGCAATTGGAATTCTGTCCCCAAAGGGGGGCTGGAAAAGGAGAGAAAGGGAGGATGGAGACCGGCAGCCAGCGAGAAGCAGCGGCCAGGGTCCCATACATCCCCCGGAAGAAGCTAAGCGTGCTAGCTGCTAGGATGCTGCTGCGCCGCGGCGCCCCACCGCACTGCATCAGCGTGGCTGTGCTGACATCCCCCCATGCTTAACACGGGGCATTATGCGCTGGTTAACAGGCTCCGAGCTGCTCAGCGACTTGTTTTAAGCATTTTCTCCCTCGCTCTCGCTTTTAATCTTGTCTCTAGTGGCGTGTGTAGGGGGGAGGACTTTATTTCCATTGGCTAAGCGCTCCCTTCCCACCCACATCCCTTCCACATCACCTTGGTGTCTCCCTAAATAAAACCAGCCCTCCTTATCGCCTGGAAAAAATCAGGAGCTAGAGTTTGAATGGGTTTTATATAAACACTCACCCCTGTCAGCGTGCGGCCAGGCTCTCAGGATAACTCCCAGTGTCTGGCCTGATGCTTGCCTGGCGATCTCTGCCTTGAATGCCAAGGTTTAAGCAGAATTCAGAGGACTGAGAACTCTTCCCTGAGATTTGATCAACCTGAAGCCAGTTGCAGAACTGCACAGGGTCCCGATGGACCTCAAGGAGAGCCCCAGTGAGGGCAGCCTGCAACCTTCCAGTATCCAGATCTTCGCCAATACCTCCACTCTCCATGGCATCCGCCACATCTTCGTGTATGGGCCGCTGACCATCCGGCGTGTGCTTTGGGCAGTGGCCTTCGTCGGATCCCTGGGCCTGCTGCTGGTGGAGAGCTCGGAGAGGGTGTCCTACTATTTCTCTTATCAGCATGTTACCAAGGTGGATGAAGTGGTGGCCCAGAGCCTGGTCTTCCCAGCTGTGACCCTCTGCAACCTCAATGGCTTCCGGTTCTCCAGGCTTACCACCAACGACTTGTACCACGCTGGGGAGTTGCTGGCCCTGCTGGATGTCAACCTACAGATTCCCGACCCGCATCTGGCAGACCCCACGGTGCTGGAGGCCCTCCGACAGAAGGCCAACTTCAAACACTACAAACCGAAGCAGTTCAGCATGCTGGAGTTCCTGCACCGGGTAGGCCATGACCTGAAGGATATGATGCTCTACTGCAAGTTCAAGGGGCAGGAGTGTGGGCATCAAGACTTCACCACAGTGAGTACTTGACTTTCTGTTTGCTCTTGTGCTGTTCTTCAGTAGAAGTGGTGCACTGGCAGCCTTCTGTTTGTCTTGGGATCTCTGGTATGCAGGAGAGAGGGCGGAGACCCAGCTGAAGGCCAAGAGGGTAGCTGGTGCGAGTTGTTGGACCTGTTTGTAGAAAAGGTTACCTGTCAGATGGAGTACTGTGGTCCTTTCAGATTGGAGAGCTACCTGGGGGCTTGTTGTTTGGGGTCACTCCCCCAGGTGCTGAGTTGGACTTTCTCCCAGTCAGAGGGAAGAGGCCTGGGTTATCCATTGTCCAGGATGCTTGATGTCCGAACCGTGTGACGGGAACAGCTTGTCATTGGTGAGATGGCAGCCTCCTCTCTCTCTCTCTCTCTCTCTCTCTCTCTCTCTCTCTCTCTCTCTCTCTCTCTCTCTCTCTCTCTCTCTCTCCTATCTCTGTGCTCGGAAGTGGCACCAGGCTCTGCATCGTGTGGGCTGGGCTGGAGCTAAAGCTGTCACAGGAGGGGGTGTGGGGCCCCAGACAGTCTGAATGGCTCCCGTGTCCATGGGAGCTCACCGAGCAGGTGATGCCTCAGAGGTGTGGAAGATTCTTTCCTTCCGGTTTCTTGCCTGAATCCTGTGGAGAGGAAAGAGCCTCCACAAGCTCCATCTGGTCTTCCTGGAGGCAGGGTGAAGCCTCGGAACTGTCCATGGTGCTGTGGCAGGGAGGACAGTCAGGTAGAGGCTCCTTTACAGGATGGACAGAGAGAAGACAGATGTGATGTGGTGGTCCTGGAGGCTGGTTTGTCGGAGAGAGCGCTCTAGCTTGAAACTCCAAGGCTCGTTTTCTCTGTGTACAATTGCTTCACGACGTGGGTGCGGGAGGAGGGAGTGAGGAGGGGAGTGAGCAGCTGTGGGATTGGAAAGCCTGGAGGGAGTGTGGAGTTGAGTAAAGAGGTGGGGATGTGGCTCATGTTCAGGATGAGTTTGCCAGAGGGGGCTGAGAGGGAAGGATGGGAGCAGCTTTGTTGCCGCTAGGGTTCTTATCCCAATTAGTGGACTGCTAGGCATAACTTGGTGTAACAGGTCAGACAGCAGCTGCCAGCTCTTCCACACTGCCAGGCAAGTGTGGGGCATCAGGAACTGTGGGACCCTTCTGCGGTCCACTGTGTCTGCTTTCCACATAGCTTCCTGGGGCAGGGGGAGGGGAGCTTCAGGGACTCAGAGTCTTGAGCTCAAAATACAGTGACAACTTGGGGATGGCAGGTGCAGCAGTCATTGAGAGAACTGGACTGTGTCGTCAGCACTTGTCTGGGGGCTCTGCCTCATTCAGACATCCCCTCCCTTTCCCATAGTGCAGCCCTCCCCACCCCCTCTCAGGACCACCTGCCTCTCACTCTGAGGTTCTCTTTATGCTCCAGCTAGTCTCTGTCTTCAGCCTTTTGCACTTGCTGTTGGCTGTATCTCATACCGAAGGAGCCCGGAGTGCCAGGGGCATTGCTTCTCACAGCCTGTGTCTAGAGCTGTTTCCTGGGGGAGCCGTTTTGTATTATTATCCCTTTTAAACATTCCGAGGAAGAGCACAGCCAAACCTACAGCAGCATTTGCTAAAGATGAATCCAGTCTGAGCTGGAGAAGGGAGCTACCGGCCCTTCTTAAAGGAGCAAACAGGGTCCTAAAATACGTCATGCAAAAAATGATGTCTGAGGGGCCTTGGGGAGGGATGGAGAAAATGCCTCATTCTTGGAGCCTGAAACCATTGCTGTGTTCCAGCTCTTGCTTTCTAGTGCCTGGCAACGCTCAGACTCATCACCGTGTAGCTTGAAGTGCACTCTGCTCTTCCTCTCTCTGCCTGCACACACACGAACCCACAGATGACAGATGCAGGGTGTCTCAGACAGTAGACCCTGGGCTGAGTCTTTAAGCATCCTCACAAGCCTCCTCAAGATGGCATAGCTGACTGGCAGCTCTGCTCACACCCCAGTTCTGTTTAGAAGTAGGGGCTTGTTGATCTCAGGCTGCTCGTTTGTATTTGGTCCATCATTTGAATTGCTAGTATCCCAAGCAGCCAAAAGTCCGGTTTTGAAATCCTAACCGGGGTTTCTGAAACACTGAAGTTGCCTGTGGATAAAGTCTATGCTTTAATTCGTGACACACACGACCTGTCCACCTTAGCAAGTCCTAGACTCATCTGTTCGAGTGCCCATCCTTGACTTACCCCTCTGTGTGTGATATCTCCATGCACTGTAGAGAGGGCGCCCCTTGGCGTTCTCTTCTGACTGCTCAGGGTGTCAGAATGTGTGAGAGGAATCTCGTCTTAGCCAATGCGTGCCAGTGGGCACCGATGCTGAGCCTCTGCTGGGGAAAATATGATAGGAGACCTGCCTCAGACCCTACACTGAGGAGTGAGCCTCTCACAGACCTTTGTGCTCTTTGGGCTTTGGGCGTGGGCTAGCTTTCCTTGGGCGTTCACATCCTCAGTGAGACTATGCCACTGTTGGAGAAGCCTGTTTCCCAGCCTCTTCTCTCATTCAATCTCTGGAATAGCCATGCTTCTCCAGTGGGCTTTCTTACAAGCCCTGCTGGGGGTTGTGACACAGTGGGTGCCTTTTTTCTCTAAGCAGTCAGGGCTGACTTATTAGAGAATTTAAGTGTGGGGGAAGGGACGGTACAGGTGGACAGCTCCTTTTCTGTATTTGGTTTTCCTGTAAAGCCCAGAGCATCATCTCTGGGGCGAACGCTGTAGCACAGGCTTCCTTATTCCAAGTTCTCAGCCGCTGTGCAACGAAGTGTGTAATACCCTTTAATTAGTGAATGAGCTGTGATTCTAGCAGAGTGAGCAAAGGCTGTTCATGGAGACTCGAAGTCCCCAGGAAGCCAGGTGTGGAATGCTGAGTGCAGAGTAAGCAGGCGTGCTCCCTGCCTATGCAGAGACAGAGACTTCGCCCGGAACAGTCTGGCTTCAGAGAGGTCTGAGATTTTCCTCCCAGAAGAAAGACTTGATTCTGGGCCTTGGAACTCACAGAAGCTGACCCTACTGACCCAGTGTAGAAAGAGGGTGAGGTAGGAGTTGATGGGTGTGTATGTGTGTGTGTGTGTGTGTGTGTGTGTGTGTGAGAGAGAGAGAGAGAGAGAGAGAGAGAGAGAGAGAGAGAGAGAGAGAGAGAGAGAGAGAGAGACTCTGTGGCCTGAATCCAAGACCAACACAGTAGGTCTGGGTTTGAAGTCCTTGTCATCCTTGTTTCTTTGTGTCCTTCCATGCATTCTAGGTGGGCATTCACTCATCTAACGTTGACCTCACCCACAGTGTTGTTGGAGGAAAGAACTTCTGTGGCACTGTGTGAGGGAAGAAGCCTTCTATGTCTTTGCCAGCCACGTGGCTATGAGATGGAATACTGAGCACACGCGGAAGGGGGTAGCTGCGGTCTGCTTGCTTCCACTGTTTTCAAGGATCAGATTGGTGAAGAAGGCTGCAAAGACATGGGCAGGGAGCTGGGGGGAGCACTGCTGTCGCTGCATGGAGCACTGAGTGAAAACTCAACCTCCAGAGAGGATGCTGTTTTAAGTAGAGGTCCTGTCAGGAGCTGACTTGGCTGTCAGGTGTATTCCTGTCATTTGTGATCAACATGTGACAGGCTGGGCCTTAGGTTGCTCCTTTGCCTAATCACACGGGGGTTCACCTGTGTTCAGGTCTGGGAATTTAAGTGGCTCTTCCATTTTTACATGTAGTCTGCCCATCATTGTTGAGTATTTATGCTTTAAATGTGAGATTTTCTCAGGAAAGGCCCAGCTTTTTCTCCCCACTGAATGGATCTTCCTGCCCTATAGCGTATAACATTATAGAGATGGTGGAGGTTGAGTCTGACAAAGGTTGTACCTTTGGGGTTCTTTGCTCACATGGGCATCTGGAGGATGTGGACTTTAAGAAACCATCTGAACTGGGATTCCAAATCTGTGGGATTGGTGTGCTGGGAACCAGTGCTAGTTTGCTTAGCTCCAGTTTTCCCATCTCTGAAGTAGGACCAGTAGCCCCCCAAGACTCAGCTGGAGGAGCAGCTTGCTCTGAGAGGGACTGCTAAGTAAACTTGATCTGTAGTCTGGTTCTTTGGACCCCGATCTTCATAATCTTCCAGCCCGTGGCTGCCCCTTCATAGCGCAGGTGCCTGCTATGTTCTCTGTGTTCTTGATGCTTTCATGGCTTCCCCTTTTGCTGGGTACCCTCAGGTTGTCTCTTATCCTCTGGTTTGACTTCCGTGTTGCATCTTGCACTTTCCAGTTCATCTCCAAGAAGCATACATACCCGGTTATGGCCCCTACCATGGGTCAGGTAATCTCTTCCCTGTAGGTAGAGCTGTTCTCACTGTACCATGTTTGTATCTATCAAACAGGACCTATGGTCCAGTGATATTCCAAGTAAACCAGGCCTCTGCTATCACAACCCATCTTTATCCCAGCCAGTCCTGGGCCAGTCTTAGAACAGGTTTTGCAAATATCATGCCAAGTAGAGGGTAGGTTCCCCAACCTTGCCATTACCAAGCAGAGGCTCACTGGGTAAGTGGTTGCTGTCTGTCCCTGAATTTACTCATCATCCTAGCTCATGGGCCTTTCTCACTCTCTGTCTTTTGGGCCTTAGCTCATTGTATCTTTCAATGCTACTTTACCTTTAAAGTCCAGCTTTGTGATACTTGTAGCCATCTCCATCCACAGTACCTCTTCCTCTCCTGTCTTCCCAGCATCACATACTCCAGACTTTACCTTCCCTCTCTGCAGACCTGACACGATGCTTTTCCTTCTGAGAGAAGCATGAAATGTTGCCGCCAAAAGGGATCTTGGAGATAAATGAATTCATTAAATTCTTATGTTTTAAACTACTGAGAGTTTTAAAATGTGCTTGCAAATTGATAAGAAAAATGAGAGATTATGATGTGTAACATGATGTGTGTGTGTGTGTATGTGTATAAAACATATAAATGGTTGTATTAAGTACATGCATTGCCATGCATGCTTATCTTTTGTGTAGGTATGTGTATGTATGTTGGGAGCACATGAAATCTACAATTGTTTTGCTTTTCAAGTATATGGTACATTGTTATTAACTGTATCACAGTGCTAATAAATCTCTTTCCTTACTTCTCCTGAAATTTTTTGTCCTTTGATCAGCATATCTTCAGTCTTCCCACTCTCTCACCCCAGTGTCTGGTCTCCATTGTCATACCATGTGTCTTTAAGTTTAATATCTTTAAACAGTTCTAAACCTAGGGCTGGAGGAAGGGTCAGTGGTTAAGAGCATTGGCTGATGTTCCAAAGGACCCAGATTTTATTCTGAGCATCTATATGATGGTTCTAACCATCTGTAGCTCTAGTTCCAGGGAGTCTGATGCCTTCCTCTGGTGTCCATGACTACCAGACACATATGTGGTGGTGCACAGACATACATTCAGGCAAAGCAACTAATATGCATTAAAAAGGAGGCTGGATAATTGGGAGTTCTAGGTCATCCTCAACTACACATTGTGTTTGTGGCCAGCCTGGTTACATGTGACAACAGCCTCCCCCACCAATATTTTCACTCGCCTACATATTCTGAAGACCTAGAACTTCTTAGCAAATAGCTCTCAAAATACGTCCTCAGAGTCTATGTTAAATAGGTTTAAAGCTGTGGATACAAGGTGACTGGCTAATATGAGGCTGAGATACATATCTTTTAGCCTTTCTGGCACATGTACCTGGAATTCTGTTCAATCTGGGGAAGCCCTTATGCTTCCTGGTTATAAAAGCAATCCGGGGTCACTGGAGAAATATGGTAAATGAGGAGTAGGGGGAGGAAGGCATGGAAATTGTCCTAATATCCTTTTTATATAACCACATGCAATATTTTGGTATTTTGAGGGTATCTCCCTCCAACCACATAATTTGTACAGATTTGTGCTTTACTGTGTTGGCATCATGACTTCTATGTACATGGTACAACTTATCTTGGTCCCACTGTTTCTTCAGTGTTTGCTACACACACACACACACACACACACACACACACACACACACACACACACACACAGTGCTGATGCTCTTTCATAATTTTACTTTTCTTGGATATTTTAAGTATTTACACTTCAAATGTTGTCTCCTTTCCCCCCTCCCTCCCATACCCACTCAGCCTTCTTCTATAAGGATGCTCCCACCTACCCACTCCCACCTCAATGCCCTGGCATTCCCCTACATTGAGGAAACCAGACTTCACAGGACCCAGGACATTTCCTCCTATTGATGCTGGACAATGCCATCCTCTGCTACATATGCCACAGGAGCCATGGGTCCCTCCACGTGTACTCATTGGTTGGTGGTTTTGTCCCTGAAAGCTCTGGTGGGGTCTGGTTGGTTGATATCGTTGTTCTTCCTATGGGGTTGCAAACCCACCAGCTCCTTCAGCCTTTTCTCTAACTCCACCATTGAGGTCCCCTTGTTCGGTCCAATAGTTAGCTGCAAGCATCCTTATCTGTATCAGCAGGGCTCTGTCAGAGCCTCTCAGGAGACACCCATATCTGGCTCTTGTCAGCAAGCACTTTTGGCATCAGCAATAGTGACTGGGTTTGGGGGCTGCATATGGGATGGATCCCCAGGTAGGGCAATCTCTGGATGACCTTTTCTTCAGTCCCTCACCCTGTATTTCCTCCTGTGAGTATTTTGTTCTCCCTTTTATGAAGGAATGAGCCAACCACAGTTCGGTCTTACTTCTTCTTGAGCTTCATATGATCTGTGAATTTTTCTTAAATATTCCAAGCTTTTGGGCTAAGATCAAAAACTCAGGTGACAGCAGATGCTGGCTAGGATGTGGAGAAATAGGAACACTCCTCCATTGTTGGTGGGATTTCAAGCTGGTACAACTACTCTGGAAATCACTGTGGAGGTTCCTCAGAAAATTGGACACAGTACTACCTGAGTATCCAGTTATACCACTTCTGGGCATATACCCAAAACGTGCTCCAACATATAACAAGGACACACACTCCACTATGTTCATAGCAGCATTATTTATAATAACCAGAAGCTGGAAATTAACCAGATGTTCTCCAACAGAGGAATGGATACAGAAAATGTGGTGCATTTACACAATGGAATACTACTCAGCTATTAAAAACAATGACTTCATGAAATTTTTAGGCAAATGGATGAAACTAGAAAATATTGGCCTGAGTGAGGTAACCCATTCACAAAAGAAAACACATGGTATGTATGTACTCACTGGTAAGTGAATAGTAGCCCAAAAGTTGGTGCTCTTTATACAATTGTCTACACTGCAGTCCTCAGCTCACAAGTGTAAGTCCTGATTCTCTGCCACCTGTGTCATCTGGACTTTACATCAAAACGATCTAATGTAACCATAACGTAAATTAGATGAGCTCACATATTCCTGGGGGACTCAGCACCTGTGAGCCTCTGTCATAGTCTGGAGAGCCAAACTTTGCTGTGCTAGTCATGGGGTTTCCATGATGTCAGCCTCGGGTTACCATGTTCTGGCTTGTAGACTGGTAGGTTGTGGGCTGTCTGGCTGCATCTTTGCTGTTGTGCTGATGGGGTGAGGCCGTGATTGGGAGCTGTTAAGATGACTCATACTGTCTCCTTGGAGAGAAAAGCTGCTCAGCTCTGAGCTAATGCCCAGTAACTTGCTGGGTGCATGTGCATTTCTCTGTCTCCTTCCTTGGGAATTCTCTTACCCCCACAACTGTTGATTCAAGAGGAGTCTTGACTCGGTGGATAAAGAGCTGGCTCTGTAACTGTGAGGACCGGAGTTCAAATCTCTAGAATCCACATGAAAACACAGGTGGGCCTGGGGGCTTGCTTGGAATTCCAACACCCAGTAGGTGAGACAGAGGCTCTAGAGCAAGCTGGTTAACTATGCTAGCCATATCAGTGAGCTCTAGGATCCACTGAGAGAACCTGAATCAATGTCTAAGACGGAAAGAGATTAAGAAAGTCTCCCAACATCAACTATGGCCTCCCACATGCATCAACCCCATGTAAAGCTTACCCACATGAACATACATGCATGCACGCACATGCATACACACAGTACACAAACATGAGAGAAAGAGAGAGTGAGAAAGAGAGAGTAAGGGGGGTTGGACTGAAAAATACTTTCCATACAGTGAATCCAGTTTGCTGCTAATTTCCATAGGAATAGCTGAGATCACACACACACACACACACACACACACACACACACACACACACACACACACACTACGACCACCCCGAATCTAAAACCCGATTCCTCAAAGGTTGAATTGGCAGCTTTTAGCACCACGCTTGCTGTTGGAGACAGTGCTTCTTAAAGCAGTTCACACTTCCAAGTAGCAGGCTTCTCATTCCTTACCAGGGACCAAAAACACAATGCTCGAGTCAGGCTTTGTGCTTTCTCAGTTTTGTCTGTTCATGATTGAAGGAGTTAGGTTGAAATGTCAAACACGGGCAGCCAGGACACCTGACCTATGGTCTGTCATAGCCTAAAATAAGTGGGCTGTGTGTCTTGTGCACACTTGAATTCTTATATGTTATACCTCTACATGCATTTATCTTCAAACCAACACTTTCGGGCTAGGCTTACGGTTGCCAGACAGTGGCTGCAGCCAACAAGCAGACATACAACACATTAATTATTAGGTAAATCTGAAGTTTCTGGGGAAAGCCCAAGTATGAAGTTAGGCTTTTCCAGGAGACAGAAGCCCCTGAGGCAGCATTCTCTGATGCTAGAGTACTTATTTTTCCCTATAGCATTTCCTTTCCTAGCACTTTAGGCACACTCTGAGCAGACTTACTCAACGGTCATTGAAATGAATGCTGTGAAGAACTTGAGCTTGCAGCAGAGAAAGAATGTATTTGACTTCCATTGATGGATAATGAGCCTCTATGAGCCCCATTTTCCCCATCTGTAGAATGAGTGGGATGAACTAGACAATTTCCAAGGACAACTCTTTGTCCCGCATTTGCTTTACTAAAACTAAAACCTCCACTTGCACTGAGACTAGGGGAAGGCGCTGATGTTACTTTTCAACCCAGCATGCTTAGCTATTTATTGGTTTGCTTTTCTTTAAGCCCGTGAGGTAGAAACAGAAGAGCACAGATGCACAGTGCTGCTGTGGTGGGAGCAGGGAGGCACAGACCTGACACTCAGAATCCCAACCAGGAGCCCTGTGTGTCTGTCGACCCCTTCCCTCCACCTGACTGAAGGTTTCTTTTCATATTAGCATAGCAGATGTGAGCCTGGTTCTTCTCTGGATCTTACAGGTATGGACCAGCAAGACTCTGTGTGGGAGATGTTAAATAAAGGTGGTTTACAGAGACTCCCTAGACAGTTGCTGTGGGCAAAGCATCTTATAGCAGATCACTGTGCCTTTCTTGGGTGGCTTGTTAGAAGCCTCCCTGCCACTTGGAGGTAGCCTGTGGCCAAGGATCCTGTAGTGAACCCAAAATCCTGGATCCAAGGTATCCAGTCACGGGTACCTTGTCTTTATGCAGAACAATGATGTAATTTACATTCCAAGCTTCCCAAAGGTCAGGCTGAACATCTAGGTGGACCTTTTGCTTTTCCTACCCTTGTCACTCTCCACCCCGGGAGCTTTTTCTGAGAGTACTTGCTCAGTAAATCACCCACCAAGACCTCATCTCTTCCTCACTTTCTTGCTTATCCCTCTGTTTGGTGAGATGGAGTGTGGTCTCAGGTATGGCTTAGAGAGAAAGATGCCTGCACTAAGCTTGCTTTAAATCTTCCTCTGCCCACCTTCAAGGAGGAATCTATCCCCTTTGATGCTGGCAGTGGGTTGAGCCCATCTATGAAGAAAGAGGTGGGGAAAGATGGGTGCTGAGCAGGTGATGTTACTCATAGGTCAGAGAAACCACCAGTGGCGGAGGAATGTATGAAAGCCTCCTACTGTTCTGGCTGAAATGGGGAGACAGTGACTCAAGGGCAGTGTGGTTGGTGTCTCCAAACACTTATAAAATAATCCTAGAAAAATGGAAGCAGGACCTTCTCCAAGAGAGGACAGAGGACAGAACTCGAGCCGCTGGGCAGAGGGTGGGTGTTCAGAGAGGTGACTGCCAGCTGATTGGAAAGGCTTATCCTGAGACTCTAGAGCACTCTAACCCTGCCTGTGTAAGCTCCCTAGGTCTAACCAAATCTAGGGGATCACCGCTAGGCGAGGATCAATGTCCCATAAAGAGCTAGATTAATGACCTCTGATGTTACTTCCAGCTGGGAGAGTGTTTGATTTTTTTCCTTCCTGAATAGATAGTTGAGGTTGGGGGTTAAAGGCCACTGATGGAGGACATTGGAAAGAAGTGCTGATGGGTAGAACTAGCAACTCAGATTACAGATCCACCCACTGTCCGATACCACGAAGCTTTGAAGTTAAATGCCTCTGATGGATGCCAGGAAGAAGAATGGTGCCTTTAGAGATAAAAGAGTAGATTCATCCAGGGAGAGCACGGGAAGAGCAGGGTGCTGGAAGTCAGCCATTGTAGTGTCGATTAATGGCCTGGTCATTCCAAAATGTGTATGCGTGGCTTGTTGAGAGGCTGGCCCCGGAGTTCATCATAGATTCTGGAAGCTATCTCTAAGGCTACAGGGACAGCCTTAGGTTGTGGTTGAGCATGGTCCTAGTTCCACACTGAGGCCGGGGTTGGTGGGTACTGGGAAACTTATGGCTTAAACACAATCCTGGGGTTTAGGATGCTAAGAACACCCTCAGCTATAGAATCTGGGAAGGAGGCTAGGCTACAAGGAGAATACTGTGACAGACAACCAAGGGATATCCAGGATGGGGAAGCACAGCAAACATTAGAAGGCCACAGGGCTCTGGCACCTGAATCAATATTACAAAGGGAGCACTGTAGCCTCTAGTCACATTAACAGTGGCCAGAGCCAGACATGTTCAAATGTGTGTGACTTTTTGTGAATTATTTAGCCCTTCCAGGCTTCTGTTTCCTCATCTATTAATAGATTATTAATCTAATAATAGCATCTCAATACTGATGCTTCACAGGCATGTTCATAGTGACCACATGAGATAAGTATTAAGGCTTGTATTGGCCAGGAGCTGAATTATCTGCTTTATTAATTGTCTTTGCTTCCAGCCAGGGTCTCATGTAGCCTAGGTCTGCTCCAAATTCCTATGTAGCTGAGTTTGATCTAGAGCTCATCATCTTCCTGCCACTACCTACACATGCTGGGGTTAGTGGCATGAATCACCAAACCCAGTGTACAAGGTGCTGGGGATGGAACCAGGGCATTCTGCATGCTAGGCCAGCTTTCTACCAATGGAGTTACATCCCCAGCCCTAATGCTGTTAATTTTATTATTTCCGAGCTTAGGGAGTGATAGTGACAGGTGATCCAGGGACAGAAGGATTTGTTTTTAAATCTATACTGACATTAGAAGGTCTCAAGAGAGGGTGGGGGCTGTGAACAAGCCAAGCACCTAGTTACTGCTGTGGTTAAACACAGGCTAATGTGTTAGACCATATCCAAACTGAAATTCTTCCAGTGGCCCCACACTGTGTAGTTTATAAAATAAATAAGTGAATGCTAGTACTCTCTGAGCATCCCAGACATTCTTGTCCACCGTTTACATGGAAAAAACTCATCTAGTTTTCCCAACAGCCCCGTGGAATAACAGAGCTCTCTGTTCTGTTTAGTGAAGGAAGAAACGAAGCTTAGAACTTCTGTCCTATACTCAGATAGAAATGACTGGAAGTGGCATTTGAGTGGTCTTGCTCCAGATCCCTGATGCTCTGAAAGACCCTAGTACAGTGCCCTAGCTTGGTTATCTGTCACCAGGTTATCCTCCTGGGCAGGGGAGTTTGCTTGTTGCTCTAGCCTCCTTCCCACATCCTATAGCTGAAGGTGTTCCCAGCTCCCTAAACCAATGCTGTGTCTAAGCCATAAACTTCCCAGCCTAAAACTGCAGCTCTGCTGGAGTGCATTTGACATTATTGTGCATGGCCAGTCGACACTGTCCAAGACACCTCTGCTTGGATTCCACACCATGCTATGAACTATACATAAAAAGTTGTTTCTGCTCTTTCAAAACCATGGTGGTTTAAATAGAAAACAATGACTTTATATTTTCCCATCATTATTCCTCAACATGTAAGTGTCAAATCTGTCTGTCTCTGGATTCCTTTGTGTTACAATGTTCATGTTTGATGTTACAGTTTTCTGTTTTGAGTTGCTGACACGAGTTTCAGGAAGAAGCACCATTAAATGAACTTTGGCTTTGGATTAGGACAGCTTTTCCAACATCTTCTGAAATGGCTTTAAACTTCAGCCACATTTTACTCTACATTCAAGCAAAGCAGTATCCTCGGTGTTGATGATTATAAAATCACAAAGTCATCCATCAGCTCTGAAAAATGTTGAGTATGCTCTGTGTCCCGCAATATCAAATATTCTGCCAAGATTTAATTCTATCTGTAAAAATAAACAAATGCACCCTTCACATTAATATGAAAATTTGCATTCATTTTTTTAAAAATGGAAATTTATATACATATTAACGAAGAAATCAATATTCTATTTTCTGTTTATGAGCACTTGCCTGGACGTGCGTTTGTGTGCCACATGCATACAGTGACTGTGGAGGAAGAGGAGAGTGGCAAAACCTCAGGGAATGAACCTACAGATGTTTGTGAGTGGCTCTGTGGAAATTGAACCTGGATCCTCTAGAAAAGCAGCCACCAGGCCATCTCTCTAGCCTTTAAATAATTGTTTTAAAACCAGTTTCTTTATTCTATGTATGAGTAAATATTTGGTTAGCATGCCCATTTTGCATACCTACATATCTCTATTTGTGCAAAAATTGTGACAGGACTGGAGGAAGTTTAAGGAATCTGTGCCTCAGGAGATGCTATTTGGTCCTGCCGACAGTGGAAAATGCAGTGTTGTGTCTGTTTCACGGCTTAATGGAAGTTCAGTGACAGGGCTACGACATCTCAGACAGAAAGAAGCCCTGAAGAGTAAAGCTCATGTTTAATGATCGCTTTTGAGCTTCCTCTGGCAAGGCACTGTGCTTCCTGGCTTCCTGTGCAGCATGGAGGCCAATGAGAGAAGACTACTCACCAGCAGGTTTTCAGGCCAGAGCTTAAGGGGTTAAAATTTAGACTTACCGTGCTCTGCTTTATTTAGTGTCCCTCCTTGCCTTGGCATCTGGCATTGGAAGTAGTTAGACTGGAAGCCAAGAAAAGAAACTGAGTTGGAGGGGTGTCCCAGCTGCAGAGCTCAGCCATCCACAGAGCCCTCTGGTTCTTAGGGCATCTCTTACCCTTGTCAGGTTAATGGAGGAGACTGAGGCAGCCCCAGTGCTCTGTGACTGAGACCCAGTGAGAGGTTTTGGATTGCAAGATAGCCTCCCAGCTTTCCACTACTACCCTCTGGCTGCAGCTTCAGCCTTAGAGAAAGAGCAACATGCACCCTGAGAAAATGCTGCTTCCGGAAGTGGCCACACCAGGCCTTTCCTCTCAATGTGTGGGTCGCCCGAGGTGGATGGCATTGCCTCTTCAGTGCAGCTGCTATCACCAGCAGCACAGCTGGGGGCTATGCATGCACTCTGTAGATTGCACTTCCCCCTTTCAGGGCAAGAAGGGAACCGAATCTTGGAGCTGTAATTTTTGCACATCACAAGCGTCATAGTTCTGGGAGCTGGGCACAGGCCTGGGTTGCTTCCGACCTTCCACCTGCCCTGTTTTCTGGGCGGGCTGTTGATCTCTTCTATCCACGGGGAGAGGCCAAGCAGTTCCTCTGCCTCTCTATCAGTGACTTGACTTTAAATGTCCAATCTGAGTGTGAGCAAGCGGTCATCTTTGCAGGTGGCAGAGGGGCCCTACAGTGACACTAACAGTTCATAAAAATATTTGGATAACTTCGGGATTCAACACTACGATTGCATATTGCTGGGGTGAACTTGAGCAAGTGATTTAATTAGAGTTTGTGAGAATGGAACAATATGAACGCTGTAGCATAATTGGTCTCAACCTGCAGGAGTTACTTCTTGCTCTTTCCTAGCTCACCATCTCCACCTACACAAAGACTCTGCCTTCTAATATGGAGCTTTGCATTTCTAACTCTTCTTTGTTTTATTTTAATATCTTTTAACCAGATGGCTTCTCTTAGGATTCTTTGCCCTTGTTCTCTTATGGTCTCCTTCTGCCTTTATCCATGGTGATTGAAGCTCCTCTCTCTGGAGTAGAAATGGTTCAGTAGGGAATCTAGCACTCTCACTATCTTACTTGCTTTTGTAATGTTGTGATAAAATATTCTGACAAAAGCTGCCTACAACAGAGAGAGCCTAGTTTGCAGGGTCACAGTTCAAAGTACAGTCTATCATGGTGGGACAGTGAAGGCAGCTGGAGCCTGAAGCAAGACATCCACAGTCAAGAATGCAGCTGCTCCCTTCTCTTTCTCTATTTGTATAGTCAAGATCCCAGCCAGGGAGTGGTGCTGCCCACAGTGGGCAGGTTTTTTTCACCTCGATTAATATAATCAAGACAATTCCCAAAGGCCACAGGCACTGCCTGTCTCCTGGTAATTCTGGATTCTGCCAAGTTGACTCCCACTAGCCATCATACTTGAAATGGAACTTAGGGAACCCCAGGTTCTCACTTTCTCCCTCATGGTCCTGAGTGATACCCACCCTCTATTTTCTTAGAAAAGATGACA
Organism: Rattus norvegicus; assembly: GCF_021556685.1. Taxonomy (NCBI): domain Eukaryota; kingdom Metazoa; phylum Chordata; class Mammalia; order Rodentia; family Muridae; genus Rattus; species Rattus norvegicus. The sequence continues at coordinate 72,838,139 of NC_141543.1, read as the reverse complement.
GCCACTGATGGAAGAGACACAGCTTCAAAGGGAACAAGCAGCTATGTCTTCCAAAGTTTGGGCCAAGGCTGACTCTGCCTTCCTGGCAGAATGATTTTTCTAGAAGAACACCTTCTGTCCCCTGGGCCTGTTAGCTATTTCAGGGACATTTTAAGTGGCCATTAACAAAATGTTGAATTATGGCTGCAGACCTCTGGGAGTCAAGTGACATTCACATGAATCAGAAGCAAGAGCTGAGCAGTCAAACCTGCCAAAACGGGCCAGGATTAAACAACGAGGGGACATTGTTTCCACATAGCAAAGAGGCAAGAAGACCACTCCTTAGAGCCTGTACAGTAGGACACTTTAGGACATAGGTCTGCTACTACAGGCCAGACATACTCTCTGATTTTAGAGGGGAACATTCCAGCTTTATCTATGGAAAAAGAAGCAATGATCAGATGCCCACTGGGTCCCCCAGCCAATCTGAGAAGTCTGATGCATTGGTTCATTGTCTCAGCAGACACCTACTGAATATTCTGGGCATTGGGCTAAGCTCAGGAGACTCTGAAATGAATAATACCCTGTGCAGGAATTCGGGGGGCTCCCCATCAAGTGAACCAAAAAACTCCAGAAGATCCAAGGGCAACACAACAGTCCAAGCTCTAAAACTCTCAAGAGGGGACTGTTACTTTCTCCTTGTATTTCCTTCCTTTTCAAACCCATGTAACAATTGCAATCATAACCATTGCAAAACTCCCATAAAGAACTCCCGTGTGTCTTTTACCCAGAAGTCTCAGTGGTGGTTCAATCAAGCTCTTCATGCCTAAAACATCCCACTCCGGGTCCCTCATCGCAACCAGCTGTCAAGTGCCTTTCCTTTGTCATCATGGAAATGCGACCTTAACATGTTTTGCAATTCAGAGTCACTGGTTTTGTATCTTGATCTTCAGCTTGGGTTTCCTCAGTGTTTCTTCTGGCTTAGAACTGGATTACGATTTTATTTGATTTCATTCTTTTGTGGTGCTAGGCAGTGAAGCCAACTGTCTCACACACAGCTGGAGCACCAGGCAGCACCCATAGCTCCCCCACCCTCCAGATTAGGCATCTGGGGCTGAGATTTTAGGGAGAGGACACTAAATTCTTTTGCATCCTGTCTTCAAATTGTCCCAAACCTGGTAGTGTGATCTTTTGACAAGACTTCCCAGGAGATGCTCTGAGACAGTTGAACTCAATTCTTTCTCTTTCACTCCCTAGTCATCATCCATCAAGTTTTCTTGCCTGAATGATTGCAGTGATCTCTGCCAGATGCTGGCTTTCCGATCCAACCATCTTGTGTGTGTTTATTAGTTGGCTTTCTGAAATAGGAGCTCTCTCTTTGGTTGGTGATTTAGTCCCTGGGAGCTCTGGGGGCTGGGGGGCTGGTTGGCTGATATTGTTGTTCTTCCTATGAGGTTGCAAACCACTTCAGCTCCTTCAGTCTTTTCTCTAACTCCTCCATTGGAGTCCCCGTGCTCAGTCCAATGTTTAGCTGCAAGCATCCTCATCTGTATCAGTAAGACTCTGGCTGAGCCTCTTAGGAGACATCCAAAGAGTACAAATGGAGGGAGCCATAGCTCAAGCTGCATATGTAGCAGAGGATAGCATTGTCTGGCATCAATAGGAGGTAATGTCCTGTGAAGGCTCATTCCCCCAGTGTAGGGGAATGGCAGGGTGTTGAGGTGGGAGTGGGTGGGTGGGAGTGGGAGCATCCTCATAGAAGCAGCAGGAGTGGGTATGGGAGAGAAGGGAAGGGGATAACATTTGAAATGTAAATACATAAAATATACAATAAAAATATTAAACTGAAGGTGAATTTAAAAGGAGCTCTCCCCTTTCCGTTCGTTTCTTCGTATCAGTGTAGACTCTTAGACTGACTTTAGACATATCCTATTCACGCAATTATTTATTTGGAAACACATTTCCCGTATGTGGAATGTCTCTCCCACTCACCTCTGTGACCTTCTGCTATTTCGCCGAGTTCTCTGAACATTGAGTTTCTGGCCCAGCCTGGTGTTCTATGTTCCTCCTTTTTGTTCTTCAGTCTGTGATCAGATATTTGTCTTCAGCAAACTCAGGCTCTGGTCAGAGGGATACTATTTAGAACTAGGATCTGGGAGTCAGCTGTGGTCATGTGCTCCTCGGGTCCAAGTGGCAGAATTGGGACATTAACATACTCATTGACATCTGGGTCCTAAACCTTGGTTTACAGGGAACAATTCAATTCCAACCTCACACCACAGAATCCTCACTCTTTTTCCACTTTCTGTGTTGGTTCCTCCCCACTCTAGTAGTAAGACACTGTGGCCCATGACCCTCTGACAACCCCATTCCTCACTTAGTTCTCTTGAGTGGACTCCATTGCTGTGCTCCACTGAACCATGAATCTTCTTGGGAAATCCATCCCCAGGGCCTTGTTCCTGTCCTGACCACTCCAGCCTCTCCACAGGTGTGCTTGCTGCTTTCATGGCTGCTGTAACTGTCTCCAAGATATTTGCACAGCTTCCGGAACTTCTAAAAATCCAACATTTATTGGAGAGAGTTTTGTATGTTGCAAGTGGTTATTCTGTCTCTGTTAAGCAAAATATTACCTTCCAGAGAGAGAGAGAGAGAGAGAGAGAGAGAGAGAGAGAGAGAGAGAGAGGAGGAGGAGGAGGAGGAGGGGAAGGAGGAGGAGGACGAGGGGAGAGGCTTACAATAGCATTGTTGAGTGAGATACAATTCTCATGCTCCACACGTCACTGATATGAAGTGTGTAGAGTGTGTAATTCTTACTGATATAAAGTATGCACATATCCAGGCAATAGAGTCTCCATAAAGCTGTGAACTTTAGGCTCCCTCCCTCCAGAGACCCTGGGTCTACCAACTATCACTTCACTTACTCAATTTCCTACAAACCGACCCTTCTGCCCCAGGTAAATATTAATCTATTTTCTGTCTCTGTAGATGCATCTGCTTTGGAGATGATTTATAGAGTAAGTTTTACAACATATGATATTCTGCAACAAACATTTCCCATTCAGTGCAATGTTTCCCAGGTTTGTTGTGTTGTAGTTTGTGTCAATATCTTGCTGCCTTTGAATATTAATTATTATTCTATTCAAAGGATGCAGTGCCTTTTACTTGGCCCAGTCATCAGTGAACACACCCTGCACTGTTTGCATCTTAGTTGCTGTGAATAATGCTATCTTTGAGAGCAGTTCTCATATCCAGTTAACCCACACTCTGAGTCTGCCTCAATTTTCCTTGGTATGTCACTTGTCATGCTCCTCCCTTCTCTGTATGTATTCCAAAGTGGGAATTAATGTAAGAACCCAACTGGATTCAATCAACGATTTATTACAAGGGAGAACCTCAAGTAACACTACAAACTTGTAACCCCGCCAGACAGGAATAATGCCCGTCAGGGGTTGTTCCAGTCCTAGACATGCAAGCTTTGATCCCCTGACAAAGGGAGCCATTGCTCAGCCACTCGTTTCCTCATCTCACATCCTCCCCCAGCTCTGCATCAGGAGATGGTGCTGTGACTTTCCGTTCTTGGTCCATGTGCTCTAATATTGGGAACCAGAGTCAACACTTGCATAGGGGATTTCGAAATAGTGATTTCCGATTTTGTCCTTCCCATGTTTGCTAGCTGACATTCTTCCTGAGGGAGAGCTTTTCCTCATCAGCTAGATCAATCATGGTTGCTCTGTGAAGCATAAGGAATCTTATAATTGTCCTTTAAGTATCAGTTTCTGTGGGACAGAGTTGCTGGTCTTGGAGCAGCCATTGCTTCCCAGAAAGGCACAGGAGAAGAGGGAAGGTTTTCACCAGAGGGAGTTGAACAGTGTATGGGGAGTGAGTGTGGGTGGCAGGAGAGAGAGAGAGAGAGAGAGAGAGAGAGAGAGAGAGAGAGAGAGAGAGAGAGAGAGAGAGGATCATTAGGACTCCACTCTGCTGTAGTCATGACAACCTCAGAGTCCATGCTATGCCAAAGTTGGGCTTTTTGTCTCACTGGTCGGTCTCACTCTTAGGAACATTAGCGTGGCTGTAAAAGTTGAGGCAGTAGGGGTAGTGAAGCCCATCTGGGACCACGGTGATCATATAGCCCAAGAAAGAGCTGGAAGTGTCAACTTTGTCAACTAGAAAGATTCTAATTTTAATTGTATAAAATTATGTTTAGTGTGTGCGCCTGCATGTATGTACATATATAAATGTGTGTGTGTGTGTGTGTGTGTGTGTGTGTGTGTGTGAGAGAGAGAGAGAGAGAGAGAGAGAGAGAGAGAGAGAGAGAGAGAGAGAGAGAGAATGTATGCCATGGTGCAAATGTGTAGGTCAGAGGACAACTTGAGGGAGTTTGTTCTCTCTTTTCACCATTTGGGGACCAGGAATCAAACTCAGACCTTCAGGCTTCTTATCCCAAAGACCCTAATTTAACTTTGTCCCTTCCTGTCCTCTTACTTCCAATTGTCATGATATGATGCAATGCTTGTGTTACCTTTTAGAGTTGCTAGTGGACTCACTTAGCAAGCTTCCTTGGAAGGGCCAAAAGAGACAAGTAGCAAAGGACGCCCTCCCTCCCTTGTGAGTTCTATTACAACTGCTTAGATGAATGACAGTGAGTGGGAGTGACTTATCGAGCCCTTGCTACATGTTGGCATGGTTGAAAGCACTTTGCATATGTGTTTGGGAGCACAGCACTGTGTTCTCCCAGTGACTAGTGGATGATGGCAGCCCCTCTTCTCGTTTCTCAGGACTTGGGCACAAAGGATAAGAGGAATCGCCTAGTCTGCTCATCCATTTTGTCAGTCTGGGCATTGCATGGAGAACTTTACCCAAGATAGGGTGGAGGACCAGAGACAAGTAAGCAGTATCATACTCTCCTGCCCCCATGCTGGGGTTTTCTGATAATTAGATAATTCTTAAATAGCTCACTGGTTTTCAGTCTGGGAGGGAGTATGTCTCATGCAAAGAGGATCCACTCATTTGAGTCCTTTCCAGATTCATCTGGTGAGACACTAATTCCAGGTGATAGTGGTATTAGGAGGCAGAGCCTTTGAAAGATAATTAAGCCTGGTGATGGGGCTCTGGAGATTAGGGTAAGTGCCATTTTAAGAAGCCCAAGAGAGACCCCTGACTCTTCACTTAGGGATACAGCGAGAAATCACCGTCTGTGAACTAGAAAATAGGCTCCCACCAAGCAGCCACTCTGCTGCCACTTTGATCTTAGACTCCTCAGCCCTCAGAGCCATGGGAATGAATTTATGTCATTTTTAAGTCACCCAGTGTGGAGTGTTTTACTAATGTAGCTGAAGGGACTTGGGTAGGAGAAAAGTGTGCTGTCATTCACACGGGGTTTGGGTTGAGGAAGTCACCTGGTGAGAATGGGCACCACTGTACCCCAGGATCCCTCAGCTTAGCACCATCTCTTCTTTGCATTCTCTGCTTGATAGCTGCCCCCAACAGAATCTCCTGTACACTCCTGCCCCTAACCTGCCTGCACATGGTCACTAATGGAAACCGCAGAATTAACATTAGCCATGGCTAATGATGCTTTCAGTGGATGGATTTAAGGTTGTTTTTCTCAAAGAACACAACTCAGTCTATTGGCTAGAGAAGTGGCCTGTCAACCAAGTGGCATGTTCTGGCCCAACTCTCCATTGTAGGGGAGCAAGCACACACCTACACGAGGAATCTCAGCCTACTGCATTCATTCCATTCATTCGGTGTTTTGCTCATGCACTGTCTTTATTTGAGGACCCGATTTAGCCATGATAGGTAAGGCTTGTCCCATATCCTTGATGGTATCTCATACTGTCAGATGGATGTGGATACCTAAACAAACACTTTCATCAGAGATACTGTGGGGAAGTTGTCTGGTACATGCTTAGGAGTACAGCAGGATGGGAGTCACCCATGCCAAATGGGAGTATTAGAATGATAGAGAGGCAAAAATCATCTTCGTTCAGTCTTCAAGAGGAGTGGAATTTCAAAATTTACTTCAACTTTTAAGTGTGTGTGTGTGTGTGTGTGTGTGTGTGTGTGTGTGTGTGCATGTGAGTCCAGTGCTTACAGAGGTCAGAAGAGGGCATCTGATCCCTTGGAGCTGTAGTCACAGGCAGTTGTGAGATGCTTGACTTGGGTGTTGCGATCAGAACTTGGATCCTCTGCAAGAGCAGCATGTGCTCTTAACTGATAAGCCTGAATTTTTATTTATTTATTTATTTATTTATTTTTTTATTAACTTGAGTATTTCTTATATACATTTCAAGTGTTATTCCCTTTCCCGGTTTCCGGGCAAACATCCCCCTCCCCCCTCCCCTTCCTTATGGGTGTTCCCCTCCCAACCCTCCCCCCATTGCCGCCCTCCCCCCATAGTCTAGTTCACTGGGGGTTCAGTCTTAGCAGGACCCAGGGATAAGCCTGAATTTTAATGGGTGAAATTTTAATGGATAAAAGGAGGAGTGAGCATCTCAGAGCCAGGGACATGTGTCAGTGAAGCCATGAGACTGGTTGACTCAGAGTATGCAGAACGTATGGAATGTGTGTATGGGGAGAGAAGACGCACCAAATTCTCTGCGAGGTTAGATGGAGACAGACAGTGAGGACCACTTAGTTGAATGAGTGTCTCAGGCAGCAGGGAGCTACAGACACAGCCACAATTTACTTTAATTGAAGTCGTGGTTGATGCCTTCCTGCTTGAGGATAGCTGAGGTAAGAAAGATATTGCAAAGGTACAGTATCTGGTTAATAATGTAATAGTTATTATTTTAAAAGAATATTTGTTTTTTTTAAATTTTGCACCTTTTCCTCATCTTCTACCTCTTAATTCTATCTTTGTGAGGCTGAAACTGTGGTAAATTACTGTAGAATGTAGACAATACTTCACGTAGGAAAGTACTTCTGCTATCATCCACTAAGAGAATTAAGTGTAGAGGCAAGCTTTGCATCTGGAATATCCAAACTTGACTGTATGTTGGAGTCACTTGGGGAACTGTAAAATAAAAACAAAACAACAACAACAATAATAACAACAACAACAAAAAGCAAAAGAGAGAGATGAATTGAGAAAGGGAGAGAATCAGAGAGACAGACAGAGAAAGAGAGACAGAGACAGAGACAGAGAGAGATCTGCTTGCCACCAGAGATGTCTGGGCTGAAGTCTGACTATCCAGCTGTCCTTTAGGAGAGGAATAGTTAAACTGTAGTCTGTATACATAAAGGAATATTGGATATATATATATATATATATATATATATATATATATATATATTCCTTGGGGCTAGATGAAATGGTCTCCCACACTGCAGATATGAAGAAGAGCTAGTCTCATAATCAGAGAATTAGCTCCTGGAAGCTTACCCTAGCCTGGGAGAATCAGTCTTCTTATCTGGCAGATTTTCAACATTGAAAAGGAATTTGGAGTTGGATAGTTCTCTGCAATGGGTGCTGTACTATGTGTGGTAGCATTCTTAAAAGCAGCCTTAGCCAGTGACCTTCCCTTTCTGAAGTTCTAACTACCAGAAATGGCTATGGACATTTCCTAGCATCTCCCAAAGAGCAATTATCCCTGATTGTGAACGAAAGGCCTATCTGTAGAGTGAAATAAACCCCCTATGCTGCAGGCTTGTTTTCAAATGTGAACAAGTGTGGTTTGTAGGAGAAATTACTTGGCACCCAGCAGGAGGCCTTCTGATGACATCCGGAGGCCTGGGGAAGCTACGAGCTCCCTTGGCTCGCACCCAAGAATGGCTTCACCTGCTGTGCCAAGCCTTCGAGGGCTCCCTCAGCCAGGTGGGCACAAGGTTTATTGGAACCTCTGGTACCCCTGCCTGTGGCCACACATGTGGAAATCAACCTCCTGGGCATCTGTCCCATAGCCCAGATCCAGAGAAGCTTTTGGGGGCACACACAGATTCTCCATTCCATGGAGCATTGCCCCTGGACCCACATTCAGGGCACTAGGGTTGCCCAGGAATGTGGAGAAAGGAGGAGGAAAGTGGTGACAACAATATTGCCTCTACCTGCTCAGAGAAAAGCATTTCCTTGCCTTGTGCCTTAAAAAAAATAAGTAGAAAATAATGGAGAAAGAGTGAGACCTTTGCAGGCAGAGAAGCTGGATTCATATCCCTTCATTGCCTCTAAAAAAGATAGAAACAAAATCACACATATTTATATCCCACCATATGTCTGTTGAGGGTTAGTAGGAACACTGAATTAAGTCAGATCACGGATGTCCAGCACAGAGACTGATTTCTAAGGCACAATAAACTTTGGTAGTTATCTTCTCACAATGAAGGAAGGAGGCAAATCATTAAACAGACGTGACCCAGCCAGGACCCTGATGGATTGGATGGAGGCCGAAACCCCTTCCAGGAAGAATGCAGGTGAGGAAGTTCAAGGTTGAGGAAGCTACATGACATTTAGCGTGTGTGTGTGTGTGTGTGTGTGTGTGTGTGTGTGTGTGTGTGTGTGAGAGAGAGAGAGAGAGAGATGGGGGGGGGAGAGAGAGAGAGAGAGAGAGAGGAGAGGGAGGGGGGAGAGAGAAAGAGAGAGAGAGAGAGGAGAGAGAGAGAGAGAGAGAGAGAGAGAGAGAGAGAGAGAGAGAGAGAGAGAGAGAGAGAGAGAGAGAGCGCTGTCCTCAGAGGCCAGAAGAAAGCATCAATATTCTAGAGCTAGAATTATAGGTTATTATGAACTGCTTGACGTGAGTACTGAAAACCGAACTTGAATGTGTTCTTACTTGCTTAGCTATCTCTTTAGCCTCTACCTGAGTTTTCTAAAATTATACTCCAGTCACTGACAAAGTTAGATCACAGCCATCACTGGCCAGACTTCAGCCTTTTCTGGCTGCCCGTTGCTTATGGAAGACACCTCTGTTCTTTGGAGAACACAAGATCAACCTCATGGGGAGTGTGCTGGGTAGTTTTATGTCAACTCATCTCAGGCTAGAGTCATTTTGTAAGAGGGAACCCCCGACTGAGAAAAATCCCCCCTGCTAGATTGGCCTATGGGCAAGCCTGTGCTGTGTTTTCTTGGTTGATGATGATGTAGGAAGAACCAGCTTAGTGTGGGCAGAGCCAATCCCTAGGCTCCTGGTCCTGGGTGCTTTAAAAAAGTAGACTGAACGAGTCACGGGGAGCCAGACCGTAAGTAGCATTCGTCCACAGCTTCTTTAGTCTCTGGCTCCCGGTTCCTGCTTTGAATTATTGTCCTTACTCCCCTCAGTGATGGCCTGTGCTGTGGGCTTGTAAGATGAAGTAAACCCTTTCCTCCTCAAGCTGTTCATCATGTTTTATCACAGCAATAGAAACTAAGGCAGGAAGGAGACCCTAACTCGGCTTCCAAGACAGGATGCACAATGGTCACCAAAGTGTTATTGAGGGAGCTGGAGTCCCTAAGCGTCCCTAGAGGATGGTCTAGAGGCAAGACCCAAGTGAACCAGCTCAGCTTTCGAGATCTTAGTTCCTGATTATTGTGGCCTCATCTGTACCTGATCCTCAGCAGTGTAGCTCCAAGTCTAAGTGTGACTGAAGAGGAACAAGGCTGTAGGTTGGAAGATTCTCACTTTCCTCTGTGGCAGTGTGTGGGACATCTCCAAGGAGATCCGGAAGCAGGAGTCAGGTTCAGTCGATGCCAGTGGTGAGCCATCCCTGCATACCCTGAGCTGCTAGGGAACCATGGGGTGGCTTTCCTTGGGGACAGTGGGTTGAGCAGCAGGGCTGAGTCAGGGCTTCTGTGCCCTTTCAGCCTCAGAAACTCAGCCAGGGGCAGACCTTCATGTGTGGCTATTTATAGTCCTCTGTGGCCAGGGGAGGGAGCTCCGCTGACACCATGTGACATTGCCTCTCTGAAACCTGGGTGGTGAGTGGGGGGTTGTAGCTGACTCAGAATGGCTGTTCTACACATTTCTTCCCTGGCTTTTTTCTCTCTCTCTCTGATCCCCCACAATTTCTACTGTCAACATACCCTATCCAAAACACAGTCCCCTCTGTGCCAGGCAACGCTTAATCAGACAGTGACACTCTCTTAACTCCTCAGCCTGCACATCCAGGCTTGCAGTGTTCCATGGGATAAGTGATAACTTAGGGCAAGCCTCCAATGCACTGTTTCCCCAAAGGTGGAGGCCCTCCCTCCTCCACCCACAACTCGCTGTCACCACATGGCCTTTTGTCCCTCCATCTTCACTGGGCAGAAGTCCACTTAGCCTCCCACGCCCAGGCCATGTCATTATCTCTGCAATAGCTTCCCTGGTCTCTTCATACAATGCTCACCCCTGGACACCTGTTTTCCTTCCCTTGAATGTCTTGACATTTTATTTCTGAGGATACCGGTCAGAGTGGCCCTAGAGCATGTTCCTTGGCAGTGCTTTCTCCCAGCACCGATTTCTTCACTCCAGTGGAGTCAGATCTTCTGACAACAGGGTTGGAATATTCTGCATTTTAAAGGCTCTGCTGAAAGTTCTGATGTGCAGCTTGTTTGAGTTAGACCTGGACTGTGCTTTCTGCAGGCCTGACATCATATGCTCTCCCCAGCTCTTCTGTGGAAAACAGGGAGAAGCCAGTTGTACCTTGAGGGCTTGGAGAGGAAAGGCGTCAAGAAATGCTGTGCCCTCAGAGAGTTCTGGAGGTCACAGTGAGAACTGGCATGTCTTCTATCCCTACACAGTGTGAGATAAACAAGGAAGCCCCCCCCCCCTGTTTTACAGAGGAGGAAACTGAGTCCCTGAGAAGGTAAGGGACTTGTTGAGATCATGCAGTGACATAAATAGGCCATTCATCTCCTCCCTTCCCATCACATTGAGCAGGGGTAGTTTACAGGGGGAAGCAGGTGGCATGCAAGAGATGGCCCTAGGCAGTACAGTGGTCCAGAGAGGCTGTGCATGTCCTGGCTTCACCTTCTGATGCTGGCCCCTTGAGCTCCCTCTGCTGGAAGTCCCTAGGAAATCAGCAAGTGGCACTTGCCACTGGGATGTGAGTATGGTCATGCCAGCATCACAGTCTGGACATACCAGCATCCCAGGGACACTTCCACCAGAGTAAGGGAGTCTGCCTCTTTGACCTAGTCATCTCTGTCATCATCAGGAGTGCCAACTACTCTCAAAAGTGAACCTCTAATTTCAGTTTCTCTCTCTTTTTCTAACTCTCCACTTTCTTCTTTTTAGAAATCTTAAAACATCCACTAAGATTACATGGGGCAGGTGATATGGTTCGGTGGCTAAAAAGGCTGGCTCAGCAAGCATGAAGACCAGAGTTTAAGTGCCCAGCACTTATGTATCAAGATGGTCATAGCTGGTTATGTCTGTAATCCCAGTGTTAGGGTGGAAACAGGTAGATACTGAGCGCTCACAGGCCTGCTGAAATAGTAGGCTCCTGGTTCAGTGAGAGCCTGTCTCTAGGTGATATGACAGAGTTCTACAGAGAAAGGTAAATAATGCCTTGCTTCAGCCTCTGCAGAAGCACGCACTCATGCTTACATGGTACACTTGTGTGCATGCAACATGCACATCCAGCACACACATACCGGAAATTGTATAGTATGTGTCTCAGTGGGTAGACCACTTGCTGCACAACTTTGAGGACCTGAGTTCAAGTTCATAGAAACCCATAAAGCCAGGTGCTGGAGTGTAAGTCTGTAATCCAAGACTCTTACAGTGAGATAAGAGGTGGAGACAGGAGACTCCGTGGAAGCTTGGGAGTCAAAGTTTGAAACAGCAATGAAACCCTGTCTCAAAAAGGGGAAAGGGGAGAAGAATGTCAAATCTTTATCTCAAACACACACACACACACACACACACACACACACACACACGCACACACACATGATTATACAGTGCACAGGGTCATGTGCCAGGCACTGGACAAGCAATGTTGTCATCATTATATAAGTACCTGCTGTTGGTTTGTTCTCTGCATCCTGTGAGCTCACTCATTCAACTTTCACGACAGATTGTCAGGATAGAACTATGACAATTTTTTATTTTCAACAGATGAAGATATACACGCTATATACATGCTTCAGAAAGATTAGGTGACTTCCTCATGGTCACATAGCTGGCGTGGTACAGAGCTGGGATCCAGTCCTAGGAGACATGTGTTTTCTGTGCACAAAGCCTGGGACACCCAGTATGAGAAGGCTCAGTGGGCGCCATACTACACTGTCTGTCTGTGTCACCTTCCCCCTATTTTCCTTAACATAGCCACATGCTCCTTTCCCTGAACGACACAGGTTCTGTTAATTTCAGCTCTGTTTCTCTATGGACTGACTTGTGACTGCCTCAGAAAGTGGATTGCACATGCATTTCAGTGGCAGCACAGCCAAGGATGGGGACCTGGCTGGTTCACACTGAGAAATATAGTATGTGTGTCTAGGTTCAGAGAGATCCCTGCACGCCAAGCCTTCACTCTTGATTCTGACTACATATGTTAAAGCAAAATCAAGTGCTACATGACTAGTTTAAGAATGAGGAGGGTTATCAATCTAGGGAAGGAAGAAGAGGTACCAATAGACCAAGCTGGAATTGGTGAGAGAGAGAGAGAGAGAGAGAGAGAGAGAGAGAGAGAGAGAGAGAGAGAGAGAGACGTAGGTGGCGGTGGTGGCGGTGGTGTATCTTAGAGTTTTATTGCTGTGAAGAAACACCATGACCAAGGCAATTTTTATAAAGGACAACATTTAATTGGGGCTAACTTACAGTTTCGTAGGTTCAGTCCATTATCCTCAAGGTGGGAGCACGGCAGCATCTAGGCAGACGTGGGGCTGGAGGGGCTGAGAGTTCCACCTTTTGTTCCAAAGGCAGCTAGGAGAAGACTGACTTCTAGGCAGCTAAGACAAGGGTCTTAAAGCCAATGCCTAAAGTGACACACCTAGTCCAACAAGGCCACACCTCCTAATAGTGCCATTCCCTGGGCCAAGCATATACAAACCATCACAGGGCTTTAAAGATCACTTCAGCTTCTACTTTCTAGAGTGCAGAATGAAGTCGGAAGGGTCATCAGGTGAGAGAGAGAGGGAGAGGCAGAAGGATGACAAGAGGACACACAGGCAGGGGGCCCAGCCCTATGATTATTAGTGTTTCTCTTTAGTTTGATGGGTTTTAACTTTCCTCCCTCATTTGTTGTCTTTTTGGCCTTGGATAACAAATGGTTAAATTGTGATAAAAAATACATGTGCCTTCTTTGGTGAACCTTGGGAGGTTGTCTGTGCACTACAGCTGTGAGTTCTCACTAACACTGCGGCTTCTGTGCAGTCACACATAAGGTGTTCCCCATCCTGGCCCTGCCTCTCTGACCTGAATTTTAAGGGAACATTTATGCTCCAGTCAGGGCATGGCGTGATGGGGGAAGGCCTGCGTCCCCTGGCATGGTTGCCTGCTTTCCAGAAAGCTGGCTTACTTTCAACACATGCTTTGAGTGGCAGCATCATCTTTACCTCAGAGTCTCTACCTCCACTGAGGCTTGATGAGATCAGAGGATGGAGTTTCTGCTCATGGGTACGCAGACACATGAGAAGGGGGGTCCTCCCACACTCAGCATGCCTCTCCCCAGTTTCTTTCTGCAGTAAACTGATTCCTTTCCTGCCAACCACCATTACCTCTCTGGTCAGATAATGGTGAGGGGTCAGTAGAGATTTCTAGGCCCTAGCCAAACCTTCAGCCACACTCTGCCCTTTAAGATGCCCAGGCCACTTGTATGCTCATTGAGGTTTGAGATGACAGGTATTTTGATGTGTTCATTCAGAGAAACCAACCTGAGATCTTAAGAAAGCACTCACGATACTCCTAAACACTCATATGGTCATGGTGGTTGACAGAAAAGAAAATCAGTCTACAGTAGAGAGAAACTGGGAGGAGACACACCGAGGGTTTGAGGATCTTTCCTTATGCATTTTATACCCCTGAGAAGAAGCTCAGTCCTCTGGATGCATCATACTTCAGTGGAGGTAGAGTACCCTTGAACCAGCACACCCAGGAAGAGGCTTTATAGGCAGAAGCTTTATGGCTTCTTTCTGAGCCAAGATTTTATGCACCAGAGCTCTGATGAAGCTCCAGGTTCCAGCAGACCTGACCAACCCATGGCTCACACCTACGTGGCTACATGCTTTGGAATCTTCCCAACACAGGGGCACGACTATACAGTCTGGTACTTGGGGGATTGTGTGCCAATCTCAGCCATGGTCTGCCTGGTCTCTGACATAGGTGGCGTTGTGTCTATAGATCATGTCATTCACTGATGCAGCCTGGAGTAGGGGCTGACATTTCCTGTCCTTAAGATGTCTAGCAGCGACCAGGAACCAACCTGTTGTTTGAGTCATTTGAGGCAACTCTCTTCTGATACTTGTCTTTGAGTCTCCTGGAGGTCTTGGGAGGTACCTTCCATCCCTTAATACATCACCTTCCTGATTAAACTAGCCAGAGATGATTCTGTGGAATTGGCACTGTCCCCAGCACTGCATTAAGACCTTCCGTTGGTCAAGGAGAAGATTATGATCTTTCATCATCCCCATCTACTGTGACTCAAAAAAAAAGAAAGAAAGAAAGAAAAGAAAAGAAAAGGAAAGAAAAAAAGACAAGATAACCTTTTCATACTGTGTGCATTCCGTGCCAGCACCTTGGGATGTACTAATAGTAAAGCCTTGTCATCCAATGGATCCTGCCAAAATGACAAACAGTGGGAGAGAGAATGCCAGGCTATACAGGGGAAATAATGTGCAGCCCATGCAAGCCTTGTCAGGGACACTGAGGAAGAAAACTGTGGGTCTACCCTAGGGTGCAGGGATGGCTTCCTGGAGAAGGTGATTCTTACAGAGGAAGGACATTGTAATTGTATGCAAATGAGATAATGTACAGAAGAGCCCCATGCCTGTGTGAAAAGGACACATATAGAGATATGACATGGGGAATTTCGGGAATTACCAATGACTGCAAGTTGGTCTTCTCAAGCATGTGTTGAAGCTGGAGCCCCTGATGCAAGAGCACCATGCAAGGAATTGATCTGTTTGGAGTGGGTGGTGCCTGGGAGGTTAGTTCTGGGATTGTCTCAGGGGTTTCCAGAGATGGTTAGATCTGAGGGCTCTGATAAATCTGGTAAATCTTTGATGGGTTCATCATGTGGTGGCATCATCAGGAGGTAAACCCTAGGTGTAGGGCATGTCCACGGGGCTACAACTTTCCCTCACTCCCTTCTGTATTTGCTCCTTTTCATTTCCTGGCTGTCTCCATCTGAACTGCCTCTGTTCCTCTACACCCTGCCTGCTGTCATGGGTTGAAACTTCTGAAACCATGAGGACAGCAAATCTTTCTGCCTGTAAGATGTTCTCTCGGGTATTAGGAAGTAAAGTCTCTCAGAAGAGGTTCCAAGGAGAATAGCATCTTCCAGGAACTAGCAAGATTAGAACTCCCCCCCTCTCCACCACTTGAGGGCACAGCAAGAGAGCAGTCATCTGTGAACTAACAAAACAGCCCTCACCGGAAACCAGGCCATGCTGGTTCTCTGATCTTGGATGTCAGGCTCCAAAACTATAAAAATTGAACGTCTGTCTCTTGAATCAACTCAGCCTGGTATTCTGTTACAGCGAGCTGGTCTGACTGTGTGTGGAGCTGAGGTAGCTGAGGCAAAGGTTCAGATTGGAGGAAGGGAGCTTTGGCTAATGAACAGTAGGAGGTTAGGCCTTCATCAAGAAGGGAGGGAAGAATCACGTGAGGAATTTAAATAGTGAGGTAATAGTAATATCACACACCTCTTAGCAGGTCTTTGGCAGGTCTAAGGAAACTGCACTGGAGGGAGTGAGGTGGGACTGGTTTTGCAATCCCATGAGTTCTGAAATGCTCCTGTGCAGATCAGTGAGCCTCAGGCTCATGGGACAGCTTTTCAGCTGTCTTGTAGACTATTAAATATTACAGAAACCATAGACCAATACCAGCTGAGCATCCTCAAAGTGCCAGGCACCATTCTAGGTGCTGTCTGAATGTCCATTCTTTTACTGACCTCTGGGATCTATTTCTCTTAGCCGCTTAGTAGTGGCATGACTAACACCCATGCCACTTGCTGTGAAGATGAAATGACAGTGTTTTCAAGAACATTTTCCATGGGGGTCACTTGTGATGGCAGCCAGTGTCTCAGGTAAGATAGAACTGTTCCACCCCATAGGTATCGAAGACAAGGCTTTCAGGAGCCCACAGACTATTAGGAATGTCTGCTATATTTGGACCTATATTCTCTGGCTGTCAGCCAACAGTGTGTAGCCATTGCTACTGTCATAGTGACTCAGAAATTAGAACAAGAGGTATATGTGTGACCAAGGTAACTCTGAGAGCACAGACGCCACCCCATTCACTACTGAGCAAGGATGACTGCAGGTCCAGAGAGCTGGATGCCATGCTCTGGAAGTCTAGGAAGAGATATCGTCCTCCTGCCTGTGCTGAGAAGAGACCCACCATGACTCTGAGTGGTGGTGCCCATCTCTTTAATCCTCATGGCCTCTTACTTTGATGCAAGGCCACTATGTCTATCTGGAACCTGACAAGCATAGAACCTCTTGCAGCTTCAGTGCTAACAAGGAGCAGCATTTCAACGAGCTGCTGTGATGACAGAGTATGCTATCACCAGTGGGGGGGGCTATGCACTGGGGTGGGTGGGGGGAGTCTAGATGTTTCTCATTAGCTAAACATTTTCTAACTGTGTAGAGAATTTGGGAGTCTGGAAACCAGTGGAACTATTGGCTGGGAGTGGCGAAGCCTGGCTCCATGAATTTTTGATGGACTCCCCTATTGAAGATAACAGTGTGCCCTTGAAGGTGGATAATTGAAATTCAGATTTGGCTATTCTATCGCTTTGCGATATTCTTTATGAGGCTGCTTTGCGTTTCCTGGTGACTTAGTTGCAGCTTTAGTGACTCCATTATGGAGAAAGATATTGATTTGTCAGGGTGGTGTCAGAAGCACTGCTCTGATGGAAATTGATTTATCTCTCTCTGAGCAGCTTGTGTTTTTAATTCGTCTTTGCCTTCAACAAGGTGTGGGGTTAGGGTGAGTGTGAAGGGCGCCTCCCTTACCAGGACTCCATTCACCACCACACACTGAATAAGGCTTGGGGTACAGTTTCAGCCACAGCTTTCTGTTCTGTACTTGGGAGATAAAATAATTCCTAGTTTGCCTCTGTTGGTGTTCATAACATTTGTGTTCAGCCCTTTCTGCCTTCAACACAGATGTATATAGCTGAGTGTGATGGATGAGGACCATAACTCCAAGGTCCAGGGGAGAATGGCCCTCTCCTCTGCCCTCTTCTCTTCTCCCTTCTCCCTTCCCCTCATGTTCTTTCTACTCTCCAAGAAACAAGTCAGCATTGAAGCAACAAGTAAACCAGGGAGTTCACCATTCACATTCAGATGATTTGCCCAATGATCCTTTTAATTGGAAGACCTCATTGGCTTTTGATTTGGCCCCTCATCTACTGTGGCAGTATTGTATTTGCCTGCCTGGGCTGGACCTTCTTCTCTGCCACTTCCCACTTGTGTGTGCTGGGGACTTATACAATCTCGTAAGACTCAGCCTCTTTATAAATATCAGGAAAATAACGGTGACAGGGCAGATCATGAAATAACGCATGGAAGATTTAGCATATCATCTGTCCTCATAATAATAAGAATATGTTAAATCGAACAAGAAAAATAAGAAAAGACAATACTGATTATTTGTTGTGTGTCTGTTCTGTGACTATGTCGACTATTGTCATACAAGAAACAGACTCTTGACTCTTAGTGTCATGGTGGAAATATGCTGGGACTTAGGTGACTTTTCTAACTGTACAGAGAAGGGTATTGTGGGAAGAACAAGAGTCAGAGAAAATTTCCTAGTGCTAATATTGGTAACAGAGTGAAGGTTGGTTACACAAAGAAGATGGACAAACCAGGGTCTGTGACATCCCTTAAATATGGTGACATCACTGGATGCTGAAATATTCCAACAGACTGGGAATAAAAGTGTATGAGAGTGTGGGGCAAGCTGTCATTCCAGTGTCAGAGTTCAAGCCTTCATCTTGAAGTGAAGGAACAAAGACTCCCTTGTGGGTGGGTATCCTGGAGACCCCAGAGCCATCACAGGATTTCTGTGAAGGGAGGGTCTTGGCTTGATTGGGTGAGTGGGTAGAGAGTCTGAGAAGACCCTTCAGGTGTGAGTAGTAAATTGAGGCGCTCGAATGTATAGCAGGGTCACTGGGAAACCTTTCCAGTGGTCCAGATGATAAGAAAGACTAAACCTGGGTGGCAGTGAGCTGAGGTCAGAGAAGGCAGTAAGGAGACGAGATGGAGGAGTGGTGCTGGGAGGGGATGGCTATGGGGGTGGAAAGGTGATGGGTCAAGCCCTCCTCTACCGGATGGCTGGTGGTGGCTGTAGCTTCTTAGGGTTCCCATCTCTAATGCTACAAACTAGATCATTTAAAATGATAGCAATTTGTCTTCATACAAAGGAGGCTTTAATTAAAAGTAAGTGATAGGTGAGTCCCATACCCTTTTTAACATTTAGAGAATGCCTTTCTGGCTTATTCTGGCTTCTGATGATGTCAGCAGTCCTTGGGCATTCCTTATGTTATAGACACATCATTTCAATATGCACCCTCATTATTACATGACTGATTTTTCCATCTATGCTCCCATGACTGGATGGTATTACCAGTCACGCTGAGTTAAGGGCCCACCCAGCTCTAATTCCACCTCATCATGACATCTGCAGTGACTCTGTTGGCAACTAAAGCTGAATTCTGAGGACACTGGGCTTTAGAACTTCAATCCATCATCTGGTGCTGGGACACAAAGCCAATCGCGCTCCATCCTCTGCTGTTTTTAATTCATATCTTTTCTAACATTGAAAATGAATTCACTTCACCCCACAGCCTCTTACTATTCTGGTACCAACATATCATGCACATTAATCACATATACAGAGACAGACAGACAGACAGACAGACAGAAAGACAGACACAGCCATACACCAGAGAACCAAAGAGTGTGGAGAGAGCTAGAGCAGAGAGAGAGAGGGAGAGAGAGAGAGAGAATGAGAGAGGGAGGGGGAGAGAGGGAGAGGGGAGAGGGAGAGGGAGAGAGAATTGTATTAGATTCTCACTGGGTTTGGAGAGAAGCTGTAAGCACAGGTGGCAGGAATAGATAGAGGAGGAAAGATGGAGGAGCCTATATTTTAGTACTTCAGGTATGTTGAATTTATATCTTTGTTGTGATGACAATGTAACCTTCTAGAAGGATCCTGCATATCCCTGTAACACTTTTATATATTTCCCCATGATTATCCAAAAAGAGATCAAGAAGCTTTGTGACAAAAACTGACATTGCTAGCCCAATGTAATGGTGCACACCTTTAATCCCAGCGCTCGGGGGGCAGTGGCAGATGGATCTCCATGAGTTTGAGGACAGCCTGGTCTACAGAGCAAGTTTCAAGATAGACAAAGCTACACAGAGAAACCCTGTCTCAAACAAAACAAAACAACCCCTTCAAAACCCTCAAAACTCACAATCACCATCACCATCACCACCATCCTCCCCCACCACCACCAACAAAAACAACTGCCTTACTTTGGGGACAGGGAATCACTGTGAGGGCAGGAGACAACCTTGTCTGCCATTCTGTAGGTTGAGTCTTACCTGGAGAGGGAATCCAGGTGAGATGATGTAGGTTTATTAGTTCTTAGTGTTCTTAGTTCTTAGTTCTCTGCCAAGCACCCTGAGAGACTTGATGATGAGCTAGCCATATATCCTGACTTGAGGAAGCTCATAATTGTGACAGGGTTTGTGGCTGGACAGGAGTGTATGGCTCACAGGCATAATAAGACAAAGTAAAAAAGGGGACCAGATGGAGGAACAAACTGGTAAGCTACTATAAGAATTCTTAGAGGGGAGTGTTGTGCATGCTTGTCTGTGTGTCTCTGTGTCAGGGGAAGGATCTCAGAAGGGAACATATCTCAAACTGAGCTTAAAATCATGGTGTTCAAGGAGGCTGGCTTTCTAGGAACCCAGATTACCTAAGTGTTCTTCTAGTGCCCAGTTCCATTTAAGCAGGAGGTGAAAACATCAAACGACTTACTCTCTGGCTTAGGGAGGCCATGCTAGCAAGGTGACATTCTTGCTTGCTGGCCTAAGATGACACTCATAGTGCCATGCAAAGAGGGCTTGTTCCCAGTCTCAGACAAGGACCCAAGGCTGGGGGTAACTTAGGGTAGGGTCAGCTTATGGTAAGTGACTATCATGGTGGAGAGGTCATGTCACATCATAACAACTAGGAAGCGGGGAGAGAGAGAGAGAGAGAGAGAGAGAGAGAGAGAGAGAGAGAGAGAGAGAGAGAGAGAGAGGAGGGAGGGAGAGAGAAGATATAGTCCTGTACCGGTAGGCTTTTCAATTAGTCCCAGAGAGTTTGGGGTGGTGGCATCCACACTCAGGGGAGTCTGTCCCCCTTAGTTAATTATTTCTAAAACACCCTCACAAACACTCAGAGGCATGTTTTACCAATATCCCAGGTGTGTTGACACCCAACAAAACTGACAATCAATACTACACATTACACATATGAAATCTAATATTCCAGTGTGTTCAATTCTTTATGTCATCTTCGACAAGAAAAACTGTTCAGAAGAGGAAAACCATGATGAGGACAAGGTCCAGAAACAGCTACCAGGGGAGGATATTAAGGAATTTAAATAAAAAAATGGAAATTGCCATCCAGGAAGAATCAGTGATATTTGAGCTTCTTTAAGACATAAGAAAAGGACAAAGGAGGGAAAGTTGCTAAGGGATGGATCAAAAAAGGCATGGGTAGCAACATGAGTTGCCAGATAATGTTTGTCATGTACCCATCATTCACAGAGAAACTATGCTGAGCATGAGGGTCTAAATAGAATGGTTGGTTTGAGTGGCAGCAGCCTCCAGTCACAAGAAAGGCTCACCCAGGCACTGAATAGCTGCTTACCATAAGCCGTATTTGTAGTCTTTCTGACCATCATGACTGATTGGAAAAGATGACTTCCTGTGTACTGAAACTGAAATGTTCAAGCTCCCTAAAGACAGGCATGGTCACACAGTGTAGTTACTTCAAGAGACTGATGAGTATAATACAGAACATTGCTCACCATTGGCAGCAAAGTAGGGTGTGGGTTGGAGTTCTCAGGAGAACTGAATGAGAAGAGGGTTGAAACTGAAACAAAATGAATGGGGCACAGACTAATCTACTGATTCCTAAGGGGGGTGACTAGTTACTGAAATACACCCAGTGGAAGGAAGTCTAACTGTTGCATGGGGTTCTTTGAGATTGCTCAGGTGACCAATTTTCCAAGACAATGATCAAAGCATGCATATTGTTCTCATTAGAGATTGTCCTTGAGGGTAAAGTCAGAGTTGAACAGAATTACCAAATTATCCCAGGAACCATTAAATGTATTTGTCTTAACTGACTTGTCTGCTCTCTATTTCTTCGGTCTTTCTCCTTTCTATAGTGCTCAACCATTTTCAGTCATTCTCCTGTGAGCACTAGGGAATGGCCTTGGCTCTATCCACGACCCTACCTTTTGGATCATGAGTTGAACTTGTCTCCTGCTTTCAGAGAGTCCACTAAATGCTCGCTGTCTTCAACAAAGATACCTTGTTGTGGAGGAAAGAGCGATGCTAATTAGCAGGTACTAGACTAGTTGTAGTGTGTGCTTGATCTACTTTGGGCTCTTCCCACATCTTCTGCACAGGTGGCAACCTCAGCAGTTGGGAAGGATGCCAGAAAACATAGCAAGCATGTGGCGGGATAGTTTATTTCTCTCTTCACATCTTAGGTAGCTCCTAAGCTTTGAAGAGAAGGACCACCTGTGTGAAAGCCTCTTCTACATCCCTTGCAGCCCTCCTCCAGAGTTCCTCTGCTCAGTTTAGAGCAGGAAAGAACACATTCTCTTCTGAGTTGGTGAATGCCAGGTGAGTCTCCCTTCTCCATGAGCCAGGAGCTTTTTCTGGGGGAACTGCTTAACGAACAACCAAACAAATCCTTTCTTAATCCAGAAAATCAGATTTTTTTTTTCATTCAACCCATTGCAGGCAAGAAGGAGAAGACGACTTGGAAGACTGCATTGCCAATTTCATCTTGCTCTGAGCACATCCCGCCATGGGAATGGCATGTGATGAGCAGCTTCCAAATCAAACTTTGCAGGGGAATGACAAAGCCTATCATCCGATTACTTCTCGTGTCTGTTCAGAGGTTAAAGTTCCTAGAGAGCAGCAGGTGTTCCACATATAGGTGAAGGCTGCTTAAGTCCAAGACTAGAGGCTCAGGCTCTCATTTCCAAACACAATAGCTCATTATTACTTCCTGACAGGTGATGAGGAGCAAGTCCTCAAGATTACTTAACGCTTATGTGATTGATACGTGGTGAATCTTGGAAATATTATTCTTTTTCTACCTTTCTTTCTCCACCTCCCTCTACCTCTGTCTTTGGACCATGGCTGAAAGCTGAGAGGTCCTTTTGGAGAGCGCACGCTGTCACACCAGCCGACTGATCACCAGTAACTAAGCACTCACTTCAGACCTGTTGCCAAGAGTGGAGAAGATGCACCAGCCAAGGTGCCATGGCTCAGGGTGCTGTTGAAGACTAGAAACCCCTCAGAGGCTACGTAGCCTCTGGATAGCCTCATGACTGTCTCTTTCCTCAGTTTACTTGAAACTATATTTGATTTGGGGAATAGAGATCTTCCAGAAAGAAAAGTCCCACATTTGAAGAGTCCAGCTGTACAGTCATAAAACCAAAGAGAAACGTCAGTAGATCCCCATCCTGTCAAGAGAAGCTTCTACTTTTGTTAATATTTCAACCCAAGAAACCATCTTTCAATATTTTCATGCACACAAGGTTGCAATGTCTTATAAGGTGGGAGTGAGAGATTATTCTCTGTGGCTTCTGAAATCACTGCCCAGGCAATAATATTATTGTCTTATCTTTAGAATACCTTGAAGACCAACAAAAGGTTAGTTTCATATGACAGCTTCCTGAAGAATCCAGGATTGGGTAGGACTGCATTCAGTGTTTGTGAGGCACCTGTTCTGTGGCTGCTTTAAGCTCAGAATGACTAAGACAAGGAGTTAATTCTTTCTACTCATCTTCCCCCTGTCTGCCTTGTGGACATGTAATAGGGCTTGAGACATGGCATGAGACATGGCTTCTTCCCGCCACGGCCTTGCCTCTGAAAACCGATTAATTTTTAATTTAAGAAGTTTGAGACGGACCATTCTTCATCTTGATTATTTGTTGATTTGCTAACACACCTATCTAAGTTTTTATTAATTAATTAGTCACAGTATCTGTGGTGTACTAAATGTATTGAGCTGGTAATATAATTCTTAAAGGTCAATGTCTCCCATTTAAATCAATGTCTGTTATGTGTAGGGGTGTTTCGTCTACATGTATGTCAGTGTGCCATGTGAGTACCTGGTGTCCTCAAAGGCCAGGAGAGTGTGCCAGATTCTCTGGGACTGAAATTATAGCCAGCTGTGGCTCACCAGATAGGTGCTGGGAATTGTCCCCTGGCCCCCTGGTCCCCTGGAAGGACAGTCAGGGTTTAATATCATTACCATTTTACACAGGAAAAAGACAAGAGGCTTGGTTATGACAAATCAAATTACTTAGGTTCACAAACTGAGAAGGAAGAGCAATTGTTAAAATGCTGATCTTTCTCCTCCTGAATATCTCATTTTCCCCCCAATCAGACGACTGCCTTGTCCTCAAATACAATTTCACAGCAATTATGACTGTTTGGGAAAATCACCTTTAGTGACTAATACATACCTTTTCAAAAGGCTTTTGTTTGTCAAATTTCTTTGAGTGTGTTAGCACATGGATGTGCATTTGATGGTTTTAATTGTTGCATAGAAATCTGCTGCATTCCCTGTCTTTTTCATACATGTATACATTGACTGTGTTGCCCTATATCCCTCCCACTCTCCATTTTATGCCATCAGTAGCCCCCCCCATTATCTCCCTAGACTACATTCTTTTTTCCTCAACTAAATGTTATATAACATATTCTCTCCCAATGTTGCTAAATAATCTTGAAATTAATTTATTATACGGCAAACTAATCCATTGAGGTAATTTCCTAGAACAGTCTCCTCTTATGAGTCACTCTGCCTGTGCACTCTTTTGCTGATTAGTTCCGCACTGGAGATTCACACACACTGACTTCTTCCTCAGGGTTTGTGTTTTATAGGGGAAGAAACAGGAGTCCAAAACAGATGGGCTGGGTTTGAACGCAAGCTCTCACTCATAGCAATGACCCTACATTGACGTTTTCGTTTCCTCACCTATGAAATGGAAACAATAAAGTGGGTCAGAGGTTGGAAATGCAGCATTTAGTAGGTAGATGACATTCTTTGCTCTTTGGACCATGGGGTGAAGAGTCACTATGATTGATAGACCATAAACTTAACTCTGCTTTCCTGTCCGGGAAACTCCATAAGTATGACATAAGAGTGCTATGTTGCACTGAATTTCTAAGATATATATATATATATATGTATATGTATATGTATATGTATATATATATATATATATATATATATATATATATATATTAACTAAAACCACCCTGTGATCTTAGGTAGATGCTCAGCTATAGGGTCACAATGAGTGACAACTATTTTGAAGGGTAGAGACTGATTAGTGGCCAGTCAAGCCTTACACATAATCCTTTTCTGACTAATCAAATCCCCTTGAACCAAGTGGTTGATGGTATGTGAAAGACCTGAGCTTGGCAGAAGACACTGTCTGACCTGAGCCTGGGTGCCGGGTAGACTTTGCAAACTTTCTTAACCGATGATCTTTTTCTTTTTAAGAAGGACTTGTCATCTGATAAGGAGGCTTAACAAGATCCTCTCCCCAAATTGGATTTGACATATGCCTGGCACTCGGGCAGCTGAGCCTCGCTTCCCCAGTCAGTTCTCTGAAGCTACAGCCCTGGGCATCAGGGCTTTGTTGGTCCTCTGCAGACACAGCTGCTAATCCCAGGCTAATGAGCAATCCCCAGGCAGAGCAGCACGAGGCAAAGGTACTGGGATTGGGAGAGACTTAGTGGGTAAGGGCAGCACAGCTAGGAGGAACTTTGTTTCCCTGGTAACAAAATAATGCAGGATTCTTGTTGCTTGTTTGTTTGTTTTGCAGAGTTGCTCCTGAGTCTGGCTTAGACCAGAGCTCGGGGTCTTGTCTCTCTCAGACCAGCCCAGAAAGAGGAAGCCTTAGAGCAAGAGCAAAGTGGTTGCTGTGGGCTGGCTGGGTGCTCACGCTCACTAGTTTCCCTTGTAAACCTACATCATAAGTAGGGTGACAGAGTCATCTCATGTCTCTTCAAAGTTTCCTAGACTTATCCTTTGTTTTTACTTTTTGAGAGAAAATTGAAGTGTGTTGGAAATGAATGACTTCAAACATGATAGGTATCTGGAGATGATCCTGGAAACCTCAAGCCAAAATGTGAATTCAAAAATTTTTATCACACACATGCCTGCACATGTGGGCAGATGATACACAGACATGAACTGAAACACTTAGTCATAAAGTATGTATGTGCTGGGTAAGATGCATCTGTGCACACTCATGTGCACACAGAGTGATGTACCCTGAGAAATTCTTTTCCATGGATTTGTGCCTAATCTTATTAGAGCTCTGAAATCTAGAAAAAAAATCATTTGATATATACAGGAGTTTGTTTCTCAACTTAAAAAGTAAAAGTAAATTATATGAATGATCAGATCTTGGGGGAAAGGCTTAAAAGCCAAACCACACATGAGAAGATGTAGGTCTACACAGCAGTGACCTTCTACCTAAACCTGTCTGATAGCAAGCACAGTGTGTATCTGTGAGCATGAATAACATTACTAAGTGTCAGGTTTTGATCAGCAAGAACTCAAAGCTATGGTTGATGCACATTATTGGCCAAACTACTTTTATTTCTGTCATATAAGTGAGGGGTTACATATTAAAGATAAATACATTTTGCATACTAAGTTCTAGAATTTTCACACTGAAGCTGCCTGGATCACACATATACATGGGAGACATGGACAGAAGAGCACCTTGTGCTTTTGCTGGTCTGCATAAAAAATACAAACAAATTAAGTAGCAGTCAATGGCAGAATGCAAAGATAGACGTTGGCGCAAGCCTACTGTGAATATGAATGGACTAGAACTATCAGCATAATCAACATGGACAACCTCAAGAAGCATGGTGTTGAACAGAGGAGAGGGAGCAGACTTCAGAGGCCATCAGGAAAGCAAAAGAGACAAGACTGAGCCATGCATTCATTATCCATATGAAATCCACATTTGGAAGGTTGAAATATAGGTTGAAAGTAGGAAGAATAGATTGTAAGCAAAAAGTATGAAAATGAAATTCCATACAATCTGGGGCTGGGGCAATAGCTCGTTTCTAAGGCACCTGATATATAAGCAGTGTGTAAGCTTGTGTGTGTGTGTGTGTGTGTGTGTGTGTGTGTGTGTGTGTGTGTGTGCATGTGTATAAGAGGTAGGCACCATGGCACAAAATCCAACCTCAGTGCTTATAGAGGCAAGTCAGACAGATCCCCGAAGCTCATTACTCAGAGAGTCTAGCTCAATCAATGAACTCAAGGTTCAGAGAGACCTCATCTCAAAAACACATGTTTATGCCACCACTGCTAACACTTGAGGGAATATTGGGAAGGAGAAGACAGGGGCTATGTAAGAGCTGGATACAGGATGAAAGGCTGGGAAATGCCATGGTGTGGACTCAATGTGACTGTTGCCATCATTAACTCATGGCATCTGTGTTCACCTGCATCGGCCCACACAAGATTGCTCCTGTCAATGATCAGTCATGAAAGATGGAGAGATTCACAAAACAGTGGAATCATCTTCAGCTCTGTACCTAGTGCATCTATCAGTTAGCTCCAACCCATGGGCGTACACATGGTCCTGGTTAAACTTACTGGCCCATATAACCAAACAAGTATTCAGGAATGTGAGGGACAGATTTAAGGGGTGGGGTGGAAGGGCTTAAACAGTGGAAGCAGGGAGATAGGAGAGGGTGGGAGGATGCATTCTGTGGAAATGTCTAAGAATAAAGTTAATAAAATAAGCTGGAAAAGATGGATGAAGACACACATTGATCTCTGAATCCCACTTGGAAGCACATACACATGCATGAGCACCCACATGAACACACACACACACACACACACACACACACACACACACACACTTATTCATTAAAATAATAGAGGTCTTCCATATAATCTTATGGGACTAGGACAAGGAGGCTAAAAAATGCCAGATGAAATTTATTTTAAGAAACAAATCATTAGCGACAAACAGAACATGTTTTAATGTGCAGGGGGTCAGTAAGCCAGGAAGACATAATAAATCTAAGCATATATGCACTTAACCATAGGGTTTTAAAATATACTGAAAAACATCAACAGTGACTGCCCTTAAAGGGAAAATAGACATGACCGAAGTTATAGCGAGTTTAAATAGCCTTCTAAGTCACTGATGAGACATCTGATTCTCAGTGGTAAAGCGGAAGATCCGAGGCCACAATGAGCTATCTTGCCCCAGTTGATGTTTCTAGAATGGACGACACACGCCAGAAAGCACAGGCTTTTCAAGTATGCTCTTGCAACACAGATCCCACAAACTAGTGCAAAGCATCTTAAAAGTTTAAAGTTTTGTAGAGCCTTCGAAAATGGCATAATCAATTCAGACGACAACACGAGTACATATTCAGAAACTAAGTGGTATATTGCTAATACCGGGGGAAACTATAAAATATCCCAGAACCAAAGTCAATCCAACATTGCAACATGCGCAGCGTGCTTCTGAGGGTCCTTGCGGCTGCAGGAGAAAGGACTTTTGTTGCAGCATCATTTGAAGGTACAATTATTTAGAAATGCCAAAAAGCTCAAGCAGAGCAATCTTTTTGGAAAAGGCTAAGCCCATGTATTCACCAGGGAATTACAAATTCGTCAAAATGAATACTAGATATTTTTCTGAATGCATGCAGACTGGCTTCAAAGGGGCACTTGAAACACGGAAGTGCCGATGGCTTTGTGGCATGAAAGTGGATGGTGGTGTGGTCAAAAATCAGGCACGCCAACTTAGGGTTACAGAGGAAAGATAGGAGAGGCAGACCAAGAATCCCTGAAACCATACAGGCAAGGCATACAAGGAGAGAGAAGGGATAACACACGAAAACAGGGAAACAATGACACTCTTCTAGTTATACCCCATTTCCAATTAGATTTCCTATTTCTTAGTTATGTTTCAAACGTTTGACTTTTGTAAACTCACTAAGAATAAAATGTCATGGGGCATGGTCATGCCTTTAGTCCCAGCTCTAGGAATGCAGAGGTAGGTGGGGTTTGAGGACAGCCTGGTCTACAAAGTGAGTTCCAGGACAGCCAGGGCTACACAGAGAAACCATGTTTCCAAAATGTTAATACACTCAAAAATTAAAGAAAAACAATGCAATGAGTGCTAAACCCTAAAAAATGAAAGCAGACTGATAAATGGATCAATTTTATTTCAAGTTGATACTGTAACTAGCCTGAAGGGCACAAAGAAGGGACTGTCCCCGGCACTTTGAACACAGTGTGTGACCGACTTTAGCCTGGCAATGTGGAGTTGTGTAGACGGACTGCTGAAAATAACTCATGAGCCCTTCCCAGCCAGTATGCTCAACATGCCACTGTGAGTGGAGTAACGTGAAACTATTTTACATCCATTTAAAAGGAACAGAAGAAGCTGGTCCATTCTAGCACTCTGGGGATTGGAGTGTGAGGGTTGAACTGGCTTCAGCAATGTAGCAAAACTCTGCCTCGGTCAAAACAAAACACAGAGTGTACAAAAGGAGTAATATATTGATGGCCTTGAGGATCAGGCCTCTCACGGTGAAAGAAGACGTGCAAACATACAGTACGGGTGGCCGAAGTCAGGGGAGAATCTGCAGCAGGTGTGTCGAGAGTGATGCCTTTGAGATAGGAATAGATATGTTCGCATGCCCACTGCATGCCTGAGTGAGCATTCAACGGTGCTGATGCACACACACCCATATGCACATATGAATTGTGAATATGCACGTCTGCATAGATACAGAACAGGCCTGTCTTCCCTTGTACGACTTACTGAAAAAGCCAAGAATGCAAATATACCAGGAATAATAAGTACGACTAACACTTGATATTTTTGTCCCTGCAGCTATTTCTCACTTAAGCAAACAAGGACTTCTCAGGGAAGTGGCTCACTCCAGAGCTGGAACGGAGTACAAAAAGATGAGCTAGGATAACTTGTTATGCAGGAAAAGGAATAATAACCAAAGAGACATGCTAAAAAGTGGTGTGAAGGTGTTGCCAGGACACGGCAGACAAGTTCAAAAAGTGACAAATGACTAACTTGAGAACGATTTGAGTACTAAAATAGGTGAGTAGTGATGATAAGCCAAGAGGGAAAGTCAGAATTTATGAATCAGTGCTTACCCCAGACGGATTTGCTCCATCAGACATTAGAAACCGCTATAGACGAGAGAGATAGTAGGCAGATACATATTAAATGATAAATAGATGATGTAGTTGATTGCTATATGGTAGATAACTAATGATAGATGATAGCTGATACCTGACTGGTAAACAATAGATAGGTAGGTAGAGAGACAGACAGTTAGATGGTAGTTAACATATGATAGACAGGGGTTTTTTTTGTTTGTTTGTTTTGTTTTTTACTTCTGGTATACAGTGAAATGTTATATCTAGCTGCTCACTATGGAGAAAGAGCTAGAATTTATAAACTGTGTTGGTGCTATCGTGGTGAACATGGATTAGGCAAGCATCATCAGTGGATACCAAATCAAGGAAGTATTTGGGTCCGATGAAATAAGCATGATTTAAATACTTCCCACATGGTGATTATTAGGTGAAGTAGAAAAAATATCGGTAACTCCGTACTAAGAAGATCACAGCCAGCTGACAAAGAACCGTGTCAGCTTTGCCAGCAGAGTCTGTTTGGTGAACATTGTGTATCTGTCACTTGATGCTTTAAAGCAGTGCACGGCTTGAATCTCATCCCAGGATTCAGCAGGAGGCTGGAAACTGATGACTTCTATGAGGTGGGATAGTGTTGTCCTTACAGGTGATGAAAGCTCTAGAAGTGTTCTGGATTATCCAAAGCAGTCCAATAGTGGTAATGTTCAAGTTCGGCAGAAGGGAGATGTCCCAGAGAACACAGATGCACTGACAAAACTGGACCATACTGAAAAACACGCTGACGTAAGTGCATAAGACTGAAATTTGCATTTGTGATCTCAGGATGTGTCCTCAGAATCCGCACCGAGGTAGTCAGAGGCCTGTGATGTACGTAAGCGTGAGGGACTCTCAAATGTTCAAAATGCACATGCACAAGCGCACAGGCACATATCAACACACACAGAACTCAGACAACTTCGAACTGTGGAGAGTCATATCATGGGAGGTTGGGTGCAGAGATTATCTGAGCATGTCTTTTGCTGACTTTTATTTTCATAATTTTGTCATTACTGGTTTCCTCCATGTTGTGGCGGGGCCCAGGCAATGTGAGCGTTGATTGTTTACAATGAGGAGAAAGGTATAAAGTTAATGATCTAAGTTTCTATCATAAAGGCCAGCAATAAAAGTGAACACATTATGCATAACCCTAAATGATAAAAGAAAACGAGTCAAATTGGAAATTAAAACGGAAGATGAGAAAAAGAAACCCAATAGCAAACACGTTTTCTTTTAAAAGTTTAGAAAGCTTGGTAAACCCATTACTAGCTGAAAAGCCAAATGACCTATAAAACTGTAATTAATAGTAACTGCAGATCTCAAAAGAAACAAACTAACAAACAACAAAAAAGATCAACAAAAAAGGTTAGCAATGTCTATGTAATTAGCACATAGAAGTAGTAGAGACATTATAAATCACACTTTGAAATATACATATGTATAATTCATTTCTCATTATTTGAGAATTTTGTACGTGTATACAATATATTTGGTCATATTAAGCCCTGTTTCCTTACTATTCCTCCATGAACCCTATCTGTTTTCCACTTCATTTCCTCTTTCAGCAGACCACCAGGTCCAACGGGACTGCATGTATGTGCCTCGGTGTAAAGCCATCTACTGGGGTGTGAGCAGCCTACAAGGAGCTGCTTCATTGAAGGAAATTGACCAACTCTATGCTAGCAGCCTTCAAAGACTAAAGCTCCCAAGGAAAAGGGCATTAGCACTATTCAATGCCCATTTGCACAATATAAACTCAGCAAGCTGGGTGGATACCTCCTGGCAAGTCAAAGACCTCAGTTTGATTAAATACCACATACAGGGTGCCTTATACTCATGGTGAACAGAGGGCAGGGAACGTCTTTTCCCCTGAAGACCAGGGCAATGCCAGAATGTTCAGTCTTGTAGCCAGTGCAGTATGAAGTCAATAGCCTGAGTAATAAGTCAAGAAAAATAAAAGCATACAGACTCAAAAGGAAGAATTTGATGAGTATGTCTTTATAGTAGTTATATACACATAAATGTTTATACAATTAAATAAAAATTATTTCTATAAAAGTAATCATGTAAACTTGTTTTACAATTCAAACATATAGATAATACAGTACAAGAAAATCCCATGGAGTGAACAAAGAAAGCTCCAAACTATTTCATGAATTCCTCAGTATCTTGGGATATAAGATGTAAAACAAATTAAATTGGATTTCTACATATTGGTAGAAAATAATGAAAAACTGAAACAAAAACTATTCATATAAACATGTAACATATGTGAACATATAAAAATATGTTCACAGTACCAAAAGGATAGAAAGTACTCAGTCATAGACTTAACAAAGTACATGCAAATTTTTCACTTTAAACACCTTAAAATATTTCAAAGAAAAAATCTTGAAAGTCTTAAATAGAAAGATATACTATATTTTTGGATTGGGAAAATCAATGTCATAAAAGTGTTTAAGATTCTACAGTAATCCATAGTTCAACATAATCCAAATCATACTTCCAAACAGCTTTCAAAAATAGAAATAGATGATTCTAAAATTTACATGAACACACAGATCATGTAAAATAGATGTAACAATTTTGATTTAAGAAGAACAAAGCTGAAGGCCAGCAAGGAAGCATAGGAGGTACAAGCTGCTACCAAGCCAGACAACCTGAATTTGCCTGAATCTCACATGGTTAAAGAAAAGAACCAACCACTGCAAGTTATCTGTGACTTAACACACATAGTATGGCATGTGCTTATGTGTGGGGAGTTGCCCTTCACACATGTACCATGGCGGTGTGTGTGTGTGTGTGTGTGTGTGTGTGTGTGTGTGTGTGTGTGTACTCATGCACTAACATGTATACAGAACAGATAGATTGGTTAGATGATAGACAGACAGACGGAAGAGAGGTAAAAACAAATTTGGAAGTCTCAAACTGCTTAGCTTCAAGACACAACAAAATAGTGATTAAGATAGCTTGCTAGCAGTCAGATATATCAGTCACGTTAGCAGATCAGAGAGTACATAAATAGTTAAATAGTTACATATATTTGTGGTAATTTTTTACAAAATAGAAAATAATTCAAAACAGAAAGTCTTTTTGAGGAAATCGTGCTTTTCATTGAGATGATATCCTAGAGAAGAGCCTGTCATGTGTGTGTGTGTGTATGTGTGTGTGTGTGTGTGTGAAATACCTGACTTCACACCATACATTTAGTTAGATGCAGCCATTAAACATCAATGCCGAAGCTAAAATTATAAAACAATGAGAAGAAATCAAGAGAATATCTTCATGAAACAGACAAAAACTTCCTAAGACAAAAATCAGCAAACACTGACAGGAAAATGAAAAGAAGATATACTTCATAAAAATTAAATCATGCACCATTCTAGTCAACAAAAGGAATCATAAAAAAATGTCTAGACAAACTCTGAGAAAATATGTCTTGAATATATTTCTGGCCCAAGGCTTCTATGAGGAACATACGAAGACTGCCTCCAATGAATAACAAAATGAGAATGTGTTGTAAATATTCACCAACCCCATCTTCTGGTGTGTGCCTGAAACACAGGTCATCTGAGACCAAGAAAAAATGGCTCCCAACCTCTTGGCAGACCATTCGGTAAAGTCTTAGATACTTCAATTGTGTTTACTTTCCCTTTGCCCTGGAACTTACCTTCCTTTTTCCACGAAAACTACAAATAAAAATACACAATAAGTGCTCCCACGACCTTAATTGAAGTGGCCAAGATCTGGAAATGCAGGGCATGGAGATGAATGGATGAGTAAACAAACCATGCTACACTCATGTCATGGAATACCATTTAGCAGGGACACAAATGACTCCATGCTATAAGTAACACCTAGGTGAATCAGGAGTGCACACAGCTAGGGGATGGAAGGATAGCTCAGCAGTTAAGCGTACTTGCTACTCTAGCAGGAGACCTGAGTTCAGTTCCCAGCACCCATGTGAAAGATCACAGCTATCTCCAACTCCAGCTTTTAGTATCTGACTCCTTCTTCTGGCCCACATTACACACACATGGTACACGTACATACATACATACACACATACATACACATACATACATACATACATACATACATACA
The DNA here is from genome assembly GCF_021556685.1 of Rattus norvegicus. Lineage (NCBI taxonomy): Eukaryota > Metazoa > Chordata > Mammalia > Rodentia > Muridae > Rattus > Rattus norvegicus. The sequence goes on along the minus strand of NC_141543.1, from coordinate 72,804,471 downwards.
TACATACATACACATAAAATACGTTTAAGTCTTTTTTTTTTCAAAAAGAATGCCCATGATTGATAGACCTAGAGGAATAGGCACATGGGAATCCATTCTACTATTCTGTTGACTTTATATTCACTTGAACTATATCGTAGAACACTTCTTTAAAAAGCCCAAGCTGCGGAAGGCAAACGGTGTGATATAAAGTTTGACCACATGGACGTAGGACTCTATCTGACTTATTAGTATATACTTGTACAGTCAAGAAGACATAGGAACTACATGCACTAGGTTTGATATTAGTATCCACCACTGGATGATGCAAAAGGAAAGGCTCAAGGGTCTTCAAGCTATATGCATTAAACTACTTTACGTTTTCAATCTGAACTATTTCAGCAAAGATGTGGGGACCATCAGAGACCCAGGTCCTAGCTTTACATTGAGAGGGGAGGACGGTATGACTGTTTCTACAAGAGTGGAGATGTATTCCCTTTTGATCTGAAAGGTTGAATTCTCTGTAAAACAAGTGCCCCCAAGGCCCATACTTTAGTTGCTTGAACCCCAGCATAGCACTCTTAGAAAGTGGTAAAAATTTCAAAGACCTCTAGTGGGGAGGTCTTCATCTCACTGGGCCATGCTCCTGAGGAAAGAGTGGGACCCCAGCCCATTCCTCGTGCCCCCCCCCATTTTTGCTTTCTGACCATAAAGTAAGCCCAAGCTAAAACTGAGAGCCCATAAGCTTGTATTGCTGATGCTTGATTATCATGGGCATTTCTTACAGTGATGGAGAGGTTACTGCCACAAGCACTGCATAGGCTGCAAGGCAAAACCAAAATGCAGAGACTTTGGGGGAAAGATGGGGCCTTTCAGACCCTCACAGCTCTAGTGCCATTTTAACAATGCTAAGCTGCTCATGTGGAAGATCCCCGAAGGAAGAAGTGGGCTTTGCATGGTAAAATGTCTCCAGTACTTAAAACAATGCCTGAAAGTCTGCTTATGGAATGCAAGGCTGGACGGTCCCTCTCTGGGGACCTCCAGATGATATTTGGATGTTTTTATTGTGATAACAAGAGTCTGTGTGAGTTGTCCTCAAAACCAGTCATCACAATTCAGTTAATTAACTGCATGACATACGTTATATGATTATTGACTCACTTGGCCAATAGATGACAATGAAGGTCATAAAAGTTAGATAACATACCTAAGGTGCTACTAGTGCTAGAAGCCAAGGTATGTGATCTTATAGCTCTTACATTTGACTCCAAGACCCCATAGCTTTCTTAGGATGAATTGGTTTTACAATAGGCTCTCGGAGGCAGGGACACACATGGTTCCTTAAGGGAATGTGAGTGAGCACAGCAGTGCTCACTTGCAGGGAAGAGAATTACAGGTAGAGGAAACAGTGTGCAGAAGATATATCCAAGGGGGCATGTGCTCTCAGCTTCAGGGATATCTGAGCCCTCTCACCCTTCTTTGAGGTGACAGCCAGCTCTTCGGTGACCCCCAGGGTGCTTTCTGTGTATGAGCATCTCTTCTAAGCTCTCAGCCATCCTGAGGGCTGGATGCTTTCCTGGGCTGAGGATGGCAGTCTGGAAATGGCTGAGCTGGATAAACAGAGCCTGCCCTGCTCCTGCTGCCAAGCAGGATGAATACAATGTGTTTTAATAATGAATGAGTGATTAATAGAAACTGCTCTGAAGAATTACGATGTGACGGGCCTCTCTGTGCTGTGGAACTGGGTATAAATGACTCTGGAATGCAGAATCAGGACGTTAGCATCTGGTACGAACTGCATTATAAACCAGGCTGCATAATGCCGCTTATCCACACCTCCCTGACATGTTATTATAACACCTCTCTTGAGGATGGATTAGGGGGAAATGTAATATGTATTAATCACTCATTGATATAAAAAGATGAGGAACAAGAATGTTAGGTTAAGGTACTGTCAGCCATGCCTTTTCTCTCTCCCATTGTTTTCAATTTCAGTCTCTTTGGTAGTTGGCCAAGACAACATTTGCCTCCTGCTCTGAGGCTCAAAAAGTCTGACCTGGTCAGAGATCAGCTTTGTGCAGTAAATCATCATTTCTGAGAACCTCAATCTTCTCAACCTTCCTATAACTTCCTTTAAGAACGTTAACGTTATGCAGATTGCTAGATGAGATTCTGGGAAAGAAAGGGACATTGGGTAAAGCTAAATCTGAACAAAGTGTGGGTTTTAGTTAATAGTGACTCATTAATTATAACATGTACCCTGATAATGTAAGTTGTTTGTTAGTAGTTAGGGGAAATTCTATCTAAGGGAAGGCATAAGCCATACTGCTAAACTATCTGCTCATTTCTTCCATTTAAAAATCACATATATATGAATATGTATACATATATTCATATATATGTATATACATATATACACACATGCATTATATATACATATATATGCATGTGTGTGTGCATGTGTGTGTAAAGTCGGAGAATATATTAGAGCTGGTTCTCTCATTTCACCATACCAGATGGGTCCCAGGGGTCAAATTCAGGTCAGGCTTGTTGGTAAGTTACTTTACCTGCTCACCTATCTTCCTCACTGTGTTTTGAATAAATTGTGTTATTGTGAAGAAATGATAAATTGTGTGTATATGTATGTGTGTGTGTTTGTGAGGGAGAGAGACAGACAGAGATAGAAAAAAAGTATACCGTATGAGTATGTATGGTAAATACACATGTGCTTGTGTGCAGACATATGCCCAGAAGGCATACTTATACAAGGTTATATGTAGACAACAGAGGAAGTTGTCTTGTCTCAACATAATTCCTTTAAGATGGGGTCTCTCACTGAACCAGGAGCTAGGCTAGCAACCAACCAATTCCAGTGATCCTCCTGACTCCATCCCCATATAGCACCGGGGTAACTGGCTAAGTTTTTTAATGCATCTTCTGGGGATTTGAACTCAGGTTCTTGTTCTTGACCAGCAAGTGCTCTTATCATTCCCCCAGATCTCCTAACCTGGGAACCCATGTTATTCATGTGACACACCTGTGTGGAACCTGTCACCTACCTGCCATGTTCTTCATTCTCCCTCCTACCCTGCATGCTCTGGACACAGCTTTCTGGAATGGTGTCCTCCTTCTGACAGACTAAGTCCTGCTTGTCTTCTCCATCCCAGCTAGGGTGACCCTCCATACACACTGTACCCCACTCTCTTTATGCTGCCTTTTCCATTAGAGCCTGTATTACATGGTCAATATGGAAATCCCCCAGTTTTTTCCCCACCCCACCAGAGTGCCTAATACATGTCTGTGTTCCCTGAAAACAGCCCCAAATGGGATGTGGGGAAAGTGTGTCCTGACAGAAAGAATGGGTTGTGGGAGCTAAACTTCAGGGATATGCAGTGTGATGTACAATCTCCTAACGAAGAATGTCATTTGCCTGAGTTTTGATAAAGCTCTTCAGCTCTTGTATTGCAGTTTCTGACAAGATTGAGCTAGCCCATCTCCCAGGGAAGCTCCTTAGGATAGAAAGCAAGAAGCTTCAAACTGACCAGATTCACGAGCCTGCCCCCTCCTAAAAAGTAAACAATAAAGACTGTTGAAAGTCACTCTCAGACATGCCAACCTTCAAAGAAGGCTTGCTCTCAGACAACCCCTGCTGCCTAGAAGGAGCAGAGACCAGCCAAGCAGCATGAAAAGAAGCAGAGATCAGCAGGGCTGCCTAGAAGAGATGTAGACCAGAGTCACCTGGAAAAGACACCCTTCAACCCGTGGAGCTAACAACAGGCTGTGCAGTGTTCTCTAGATTCCCGTATTTTGTGAGCTGTCCCTCATGCTGATGGTGGGCTTTGGTGATACGGCTGCCTTTGAGTGATTTCTGCTCATGTAAGTAACCTCTCACCTATATTCCTGTTAGTAACCCCAATAAAACTCATGGTTGACCAAGTTGGACTTTGGTGGTATCCATATTTTGATCTGTCATGGGCTCCACACTGGAGTCTCCACTTCTGTAGAGCTGGCATTGGCTAGGGGACTTTTTAAAAAATGAAATGTCAGCAGTCTATTCCCAGGCTGCCCCAGGGTCTTCTCCTTGGCACCTTGCCCCCGACCCTTCAGAGCCAACCTCTGTGCTATAATCTTAAGGAAATCCCAGGCTTGGATAATAGGCAAAACCATGGGATTTCTGATTCTGAGCTGCCTGTTTCTCACATTTTCTGTTATTCCCTCCCAACTGGGAATTTACCCTTCATTCCTGAACCACTGTGTTCATTTAATGGAGTCAAATGTCATTCCTTTGTAAGCTGTTGTAATGTCACCAGGTGCCTGACCACCAAGCTGTCTGAAGACAGAGAGCTTAGGAAGCCCCTGAGGGCTGTTTCCCAAGCTTGGGTGCATGGCTCCCCTCATTGTGTCTGTTCCTGTCTCTTTCTTCCTGGCTAGATTATGGATTCCTCAAAAGAAGCCATGGCTAGTTCAACTATAGTTATCTTTAGCCTTAGACTTGTATCCAATTTCCAGTAAACATCCAGCGTTTCTCTTGGGGAGTAAAGAGAACACATCATACAGAGAGCTGTCTGCCTCCTCACCTGATCATGTCCTATAACTTCTGTTTCCTGTTTATCCTTTTGGGGTTCACCTACAGAAGCACTTCTAGCTTAGTGACTGGGCATTGGACTACTACCTATTGGAAGAGTTAATCTCAGGGTCTCAGATTCGTGACCTGCAAAGGGAAATTGAAAATGCTTACCCCATGCAGTTTGGGGGAAACATAAAACTGGATGCACGCTGCATTGACTTCTTAAGGTCTTCATAACAAAGTTCTTCAAAATGAGTGTCTTAAAGTAACAGAAACACAGTCTCTTGGAGTTCTGGAGGCTTTGAGTCTGAACTCAAGGTGTCAGCAGAATTGTATTCTCTCTAATGGCTTTGGAAACTGCTCCCACATTATCTCTTCCATTTTCTAGCTGCCCCAGCATTGCTGAATTTTGGTTGTCTCTGCCTTGACTTCATGTAGCCATTTGCACCGACATGAGAATCCAGTCCAGTTGGGTCATAGAGCACGGACTTCTCCATTCTAATCTCATCTTCAGCTAACTCACAGTTGAACGCCTTATGCACACAGTCTGTACTAGTCAATCTTTGTTCATTAAGCCCACCCTGCCGAATCCTCCATCCTACCAACCCACCCTCTTTCTTCGGTCTTCTCTTGCCTCTGGGTCTCTGATGTGTCTTCCTTCTTAAGACTGTATGCCTTCCTTTTCTGGCCATTCTGGGGACCTTTTGAACATAAGGAGGTGAAAGACATCTGTATAACCTTTAAAGGTTGCCTGGTGTAGCCTGAGGTTTCAGTGTACATCTGTGGGTGTTTTAATAAAAAAGAGTCAAGACATATCGATCATATTTTGCCACAGCTACACTGTCTTCTCTAAGGTTCCTCTACTGGGTACATGGGGAGACATTATTATTCACTTTGGAGATAGCCTTGTCCTGCTTGAACTGCGGTGTCATGTTAAATAATAAAAAAAGAGGCACCATCCCACGATACTGCCAGCCACTCTCTAGTGTCAGTGGTCTCACCACCTCCATGGCCTAGCCCAAGCAGTGACCACCCATCTCACGGTTATCTGTCACAAATCCCCATACCTCGGCAAAAATCAAAACTCTAGAGGCTTGTGATTTATTAATCAGATTTATATCAGTAAATTCTCACCCCAACAAAACCTAAACTCACAATAAACTCAGAGCCGATTGATATTGATATAAACTGTCCACCTAGATAAGACAAATTGTCCTGTAATTATCCATCCCTTATAAGATATTCATAGCTACCTGTGGCTATTTAAAGCCACACGGATCTGGGTCGGCCTTCTCTTCCTCCATCTTCCTTCTTTTCCCCTCTCCATATTCTCTGTCCCATCCCTAATATTCTCAGCCCGCCTTTCTTTTTCACTGCCCAATCACAGGCCTTGCCTTATCTTGTGCCTGCCCTCATCTGCATATAGATATCGCTGCGGAAAGAAACTAAACTTAGGGAGTGGGTGGGCTTTGATGATGCAGCTGCCTTTGAGTCATTTCAGCTCATGTAAGTCTGGGGCCATTTATTTTTTTCATCTTAACAACTGCCAGCCTGTGCAAGGCAGCTGGATCTCTCACCTTGGTGGCTACAACTGCCTTACTTCCTCCTCATTTAATTTTAAAATTTATTTATTTATGTGGTAGTGCTGGGGTTTGGATCAAATGACTTCATGTTAGGTGAATATTTGATCAGGAAACTATATCACTTGCCCATGGCAGCTTCTAACTTTCAATCCTCCTGCCTCAGCCTCCCAATCAACCCAGATTTTCTGTTTCCTTTAAAATTCTTTTTTTCCGGTACTGGGAGCAGAGGGGCCATTCTATAGCACAAATTCGATGGACGTATGTTTATGGCTTTCCTCTGTCCTCAAGCATGTGTGAAGACAGAAGACAGGCTGGCCTTGGATCTACCCACATGTCCGTTTGTCTTATTATTCCTGACTGCTAGCCTGAAGCTTAACTGTATATTTGCTTCGTGCAGTTTCCTTAAGATTCTGAACAGTCTTTAATAAATCCATTTTCTCAGGCTTGTCTAACACCATTTCCTCTTCCAGTCCTCCTTTCATCTTGAGGGGGGGAAATCTGTACTGAAGTTCATGCTTGACAAGCACAGCCCTCTGCCACCGAACTTCATCTGTAGTCCCCCTGCCTACATTCCACACCTTCTTTTATGGGATCATTTCTCCAAATCCTTCTCCGCACAGCTAGACACCACTTCCTCTGAGAAGCCCTTCCAGATTCACCATGATTGACCCAAGCATCCTTCCAGGCATTTGTTCGGGTCAGAGCTTGTCTCTTTGCTAGAATATACAGCTGGCTGGTTGCATGTCAAATGGATGTTGTTGGAAGAGAATACAGACACAGAGTCAGAAAATTAATATTTAAGTTCTAGATTTTTTTCCCACGTATTGTAGTTTAACCTTGGGAAAGACAACTAATTTTTCTCTGAGCTTCAGCTTTGCTCGTGTACAAAATGAGGTTGGTAATACAACAAGGCAGGTAATGCCCCTCGGGTCAGGCAATGAGGATGCAGAAGAGCACAGTATCATTCCTGAAGAAGCAGCAGATGCTCAGGAGCCATCAACTCCCTTCCTCACCCCCTCCCCCTTGCACAGGCCCTCCCCATCTCCAGCTGTGTCCTGTTTGCGTTTACTTCTTACAGCTGTGTCTCCTCTGCTCCTATCTCTACAACTCTTCCTTTGGTTAGCTCCCACTGATCTTTCTCTCTCTCTCTCTTTTTTCATGATTAAAATAAAGCATCATGGAAAACTAATTAATATTTCGGAGATGAAGGATGCAGGGCTGCCAGCCTTGGCTCTCTGCTGAGTGCAGAGCAATTACAATGAAACCTACCAGCTTGGCTGTTCAGGAGGAAAAGGATTTATTTATCAACAAGAGGGAATACAACGCCTTTATAATGCAGCCACCAGCTTGCCTTTGATGGCGCTGCCAGCTTCCAACCCCAGGTGTTTCTAAAAGAGGCCAAGAGGAGAGTGGCCTTGTTCTGAGGAGAATGGTAGCATCTAGTTCCCGAACCCATGCCAGTATGGTGCACACTGGGGCCATGTAGGGCTCCGGAGCTCTGGCCATCTGGCCACATCTTAATGTTCACCTCTAATGGCTGCTCTCATGGGATGTAGAGATTGGTTACTGTGATATAAAGAAAATAGTAGCCAGAGGCCAAGGGACCTAGAAGAACCAGGAGAGCATCCTGCTTGTTAAGTTTCCTGTTCTATACGAGGGTGGGACATGAGTGCTGAGCTTCACAGGGCCACACACTATGGATCGCACCCAGGGTGCCTGAATATGCCTGGATGCCTGTGTTTCCTCTGGGAAGATTGCTCCTGGTTCTCACTGCACACTGTTGCTAATGGCCATTGGTCATAGAGTCTGCACATTCCATTCATGAGGCCCTCTAAAGCAGAGCTGCTATGGCCTTCCATCTCGTATTTACACAGCCTAGAGATACACTATGGGTGCAGTGGAGGGTTAGAACTATAGTCACAGAGACAACCAGATTTCCTCAAAATTTCCTTGAAGTATAAATGGGATTCGTGAAGAAATACCAGTGAGACAGACTTGAACTTGTAGACTTTGGAGGACACTTTCAAGGTTAAGTGTAATCATGTTTAGGTGTTTTAGGTTGAGCTTCATGAAATCCGGAGGAGACTTAAATGTTGCTGTATCCAAGTTGGTCATGTTGGGTTCAAATGACAATATCCTCTCTATGTAACAGTGTGACTCAGTTTTACTCTCTTCATCTGACCAAATTGCACATCATGAAGCTCACAAGCACAAGGAGTACTCGGGGTCATTCAGTGCCTCCACTAGCCTGCTGGAACTCAGCTTCCTGCCTATGAGTCTAGGATCTTTAACATCTTGAGTGGAAGCTTTGCCCCAATCAAGGACAACTGGGGCTGCGTCTAGTCGCCGACTCTGACTGGCATATAGTGACTGTTAGCAACTACCCCCGTAACAGCTGAGGACTGAGGTTAGTAAGGAGAGATGACATGATTGATCGCAAGGCTTTTTACTGTGCTCTGGGGATTTTTATTCTACTTGTGGTTTAGAATCTACTTCCTGACCTACTGTTTGACCTGCAGTTTTCCCATGTCTGTATCTCAGTGTCTGCTCTCTTCCCACAGTCAGTGACAGTTTGCTTCCCTTGTTCCCTCTTTTGTACAGAGCCCTTTGTGGTTTGTTCTCCCTCCTCCCATCAATACTTTCCCTGGAGCACTGCACTGCCATGAGATAATTCAACTGTGCTGTGTATAAACGTTGACCTCAGCAAGGAGAGGGAGTGTACTGTCAAGTCCTTCTAGAGGCGGAAGGCTTCAATGGGTACTAATAGAACTACACCAGGCTGGACAATACCACTTGGTTTCCTCAGGTGCCCTTAAATAACTGGGAACATAGAGGTCTCGTTCTGTATGGAAAGAACGAATGCCTTAGCCTTCCAGAAAAGACTTAATCAAGTGATAAGATGCAGCTCTTGATCTACAGAAGGCCCAACAGAGTGCCTTGGGCCCATAGATAGAGTCTTGGAGACATTCAGATAAGGGCAGATTCAATGTATTAATCATCCTGTCGATTCGGGTTACTTCTCTACAAAACATTGATTCATGCATTAATTGATTCAGAACCTATTTGTCTACTTGGGTTTTGAGCAATTTGAGTTAAGACTCTGACTCACTGAATCAGAGCACGGGTTATCTTATATCTTATATATACAGTGATTCAGTCCTGTGCCTGAGCTGGGGCTTGAAAAGCCTAGAGGTTCTCTCTCTCTCTCTCTCTCTCTCTCTCTCTCTCTCTCTCTCTCTCTCAGGATTAAAAATCTAACCCAGGGATGGTGCCTGGATTCTTGTAGAAAATGCCATAGGGTAAAAGGAGTCAGTCCTTAACTCTGGGGCGTTCCAGTCTAACCAGGTAGAAGCTGGAACGAAGCCACTAGGTGAGGCTGGGCGGGGCCACATCATCACTATCTGCCTGAAGCAAGAAGACGAGGAGAGCTGTTACAGGAAGCCCCAAGGGTAAAGTTGGGGCAGCAATCCCCTGGAGCCCAAGGAAACAAGGTGCTAAGAAGACAACAAGGGTTTGAACACAGACCCCAGAGTAGCTTGGGTGACAGTCAAGGAGAACTAGAAACTAATGTTGAAGGAGTAAGGGGTGGGACAAATGACAGCAGCCCTTTGTGGAGTCAGGTTGGGGAATGTGCATAGCAGTGATCTGTAAGAGAAAAACTTTTGGGGGTAAAAAAATGCCCTATATCATGTATGAATGGGAATGGCTATATAAATCGTGGTGCACCCAAATAAGTTTCAGCAGAGAAAAGCTATGAAGCAGAGCCCCACATGTCAACATGGATAAATCATGCAGGCATAATGTTGAGTCGGGGGTGGAGGGAGTGAAAACGAAAGAGCTTCTTTTATGGTGCAATTGATAGGATGTTTAAAAACATGCAAAACAATTCCACATATTGTTCAGGAACAAATAAATACGCAGTAAATGTGTAATGTAATTTGTGGGAGCGATAAAGTCTAAATTCTGGGTTACGATGGGTTCTGGGGATGGGTATTCGTGAAGTGCTGAGACCTCAGTCCTGTCTCACTTCTTATACATTGGTAGAGCCATAAATGCTTATTCTATTATTATGTGCTCCTTTTTATGTGCCTTAAATATTGTGTATTATAATGTATTTAAGAAATAGAAGCAAAGCAAATTAAGTTGGTTGCAAAAGTGAGAGTCTGTCTGCTTTCTTCCTTCCTTGCTGCCTCTAGCTCAGACTTAGGTCTTCCCACATCCTTACTCAGAGGTGCCAGACATGTCCTCGATGTCTGGTTCCTGGGCCAGGCTAGCTCTCTCTTGCTGCACCTTTCTGTGGTGCAGTGCTATACAGTAACAATGAAAGCAAGAGATTGAGGGGAGCCAAAAGGCTCAACCCTTCTACTCACTAGGAAGGGTGTGACTTTGTTTGAAAGGTTTCTTTTGGTCTTGGATTTTCTGAAAACAATTCCTTCCCAAGCAGCTCATTGTCTTCTTCAACATTTCCACAACAACAACAACAACAACAAGAAGAAGAAGTGCAATATGAATCTTGCTTTCAGCCTCCCTCCATCTCCCAGTGGAAATAGGAGATGGAGCCCCCTAATCTGTTCCAATTTCACCCATAAAGGCATTGTAGTCTCTGCAGCTGAGGAGTCTACAAAGCTTAAATCAAGAGCTTGCTTAGGTTGATGTAACTCATAAGGTGTGGACCTGGATTTCCAGCCTCTAGGTACATGAGACCCTACAGCCCACATGTGCTCTTTCCTCTGTAGCAAACTGCTTCTTGGCAGCTGACTGACAGCTCCTAGTGTTTCAGAGCTTTTTCATGTTGACTTAGTAACATTATGGACCAAATCCAGTGAATGTCCTTAGCTGTTTTCCTGTGCATCTCCCATTCTCTTCTCTTCAGGATTTTTTTTTCCTGAAAAAGAGGTGGTGGTGAATTCTCAGACTGCACCATGTCCTTTTACTACAGTATCCTTTCTCCATGCATCCCTAAGCAGAACTATAGGGTATCACCCCACTTCCCCGTTCCTGCTGCAAGATATGGAGATGCTAGACAAACCCTTGATAGTTCCACTTAAGCCCAAAGGTACCAGGACCAAACCCAGATACCCACCTAAGACAGCTTCCCAGCTGGGATTCCTATGTACCAGAGACCTAGAGAAATTGCTTTGGCTGTTTGGATGCTTCTGGACCCTTTTTCTGAGTATAGTTAACTTCTACCTGGATATGGGTAATTGCATCTTCATAAGGTTCCCAGGGAATTACAGACCACTGTACTTTATGGACTGAATGAAAAGACAAACTTGGACATAAAAAAAGTTTAGATTATATCTCAGGCATATCTTAAGAGTGTCAGCTTAGGCATGGGCCAAGTGTTAATTTCTCAAGGGGTTTAGCAGTTTAGAGGTTGAAGTTAGTTTGCCTCTATAAAGTGTTCCTGGACAAAATCCTTTAGGGATACAGTCCTTTGTTGATTCTGGGAAGTGCCATTTGGCTAATTCAGGAACCCAAATTCCATAGCTAGTACTTTACTTGCCATCTGACTGGTTTTTCTACCCAGAAAAGTGTAACAGGGATGCTTCCCCTTGGCCTATAGGGATGGTGAGACTTCCAATCTCCCCTCTACCCTGAGAATAAAGGTTGTTTTGTTTGTTTTCTAGAGCCTTCACAGGTAGAAATGGATATGGATAGGGAGTAAGCAGAGAGAGATGGTGGGATGACCATGATGCCATATATCCATACAGCCATACCTCTCAGGATGAGAACTGAGGTCACCATTGGGGTCTGTAACAGGCTGCCAGAGTTTGATAGGGGTGGTACTGATGTCCTAGTTCACCTTAAATATTCCTTTCCCTTCTTAGTTCTGGTAACTGTATAGAGAAACAGAATGTAGACTTTCCAAGGCAAAGACTGGGCAGAGCTGTGAGAGGAGGTTTTCCAAATGGAGGAGGGTTGGAGTATTGGCCCCAACGCGGCCTTCATGAGCTCCTTCTCTCTTGCCTCCTCTACCAAAAGTGACCTCCATCTTATTTTAGGGCACTTTGTGTTATATCCTGTTGCTGCTTGCCTGATGTTGCCTTGGCAGCTAACCTCTCTGAATGACCTTGAACAAGTAATTTTATTTGCATATCAATGGCTTCTGTACTTCTCAAGTGGTCGTTTCCTCTTAGGAGCATTTGTGTATGTGTGACGTCATGTACACCCATCACTGAGATTCCTCTCCAGGGGAGGAAAACTCTTCTGGTTTCATTTCCGTTGCTATTCTGAAATACCTGACAAGAAACAACTTAGGGAACGATGGGGTTATTCGAATTCACGATTCAAGGTTATAGTCTAACACTGTGAGGGAAGTCCAGGTAAGAACTTGAAGCAGCTGGGCACATCCATAGTCAAGAGCATAGAGAGAATGAATGTGTTCATGCGTACTTACGTTCAGGCTTCTCTCACCATTTATGCAGTCGAAGACACAATGCCAGAGAATGGCGCTACCCACAGTGGTTGGGCTCACCCATAGCAATTAGTATAATCAAAGAAATTCCCAACACATATGCCTACAAGTCAACTTGATCTAGACAATCCTTATTGAAACTCTCTTCCCAGGTGGTCCTCGATTGTGTCAGGTTAATAATTAAAGTGTGGATGGGAAAGATTGTAAGAGCCAGAGGCAGTGGCTGACTATTAAGGAAACTGTCTTACAGACAAAACGGAATATCTGCACTATCACACCATCGCAGCCTTTGTGACAGCACACAGATCTGTGCAAGATCAGCCAGACAAAATTCCACCATGGTGGGGGGAGTTGTGGAGGTGGGAGGGTTTGAGTCTCAGCTCTCAGCTATTAATAGCTTCGAGGAGGAGGAGGAGGGGGAGGAGGAGGAGGAGGAAGAGGAGGAGGGAGCTCTTTAAGTTTGTGGCCCCTTGTGAATCAACCAACTCTCAGTAGACGATCGTACCCCCAGAGTATAAAGGTAGCACAAATTGGTCTTGATGTTTTGAAATTTTTAGAAAGGAGGATACAACACTGGGCAGGTAAGGAAGGTAGGGGAGGGTCTCGGGAGGAGATGGGAGTTGAGAAGAGTGAGAGAATGCAAAATAAAATCCATTGTATAATATTCTCAGAGCTAATTAAGAAATAAATGCTAGGTAGAAAATCTGAAAGAAAAGTACTAAGTATTCCAACAGTGTGGCCTCCTGCTTGCTAATAAGGAGGAATCATCCACCCTTCCCCCACACGTTAGTAGTGTCTTCACTGGAAAGCACTGTTAGATGCCGAAGACCCCTCAAGCTAAGTCAGGACTTCAAAGCACAAGTTGGGAAGCTCTGCTGAGCCTGTGATATGTCTGTATGGCAGTGACATGATTGAGGTCTGGGTGGGGTCCCACAGCGAAGCTAGTGAGCTCAGCAGTTTATCCTGTAGGAGCTGGGACAATGGCGAGTGGGCAGATCTGGGAGCTGCCTTGTAGGAAAAGCCAGATAGTTTGACACTATCCCTGTCTCTGGGATCTCTGGGAATTAAAACACAGGGAATGATCTAGAAAGTTGGCCCTGGAGACATGAGATGAAGGCAGGTGGGAGGCAGAGATGAGCCAAGCCGGTCTGAAAAGGTGTAAGATCAGAGCGTGGCTGAGGGAAGGAGATGAGTCACTGAAGAGAAAATATCGTCTGTGATCTATCTTCACTGCAGCAGATGGGGCCGGGGACTCAGGCTGGGTAGGGAGGCACAGAAGGCATATTTTAAGGTATAGAATCAATATTGCGTCTGTCCCTTTTAAATTCAGTTCATTCTCCTAATAAATCAAGTGGAGCTCTGGTGCAGGCTTGTCATTCTGAAATAAGCTGGTGGCTCATCAATTTCCACAGCGCACACACTGGGGCTTTACGGAAAACATAATTACTGAACCCAGAGTGGCCCGGGGCACTTTTTAACATCTGTACACACCTGTCTGTCACCACAGTCTTTAAAAAAAACTCCTTGGAATTTACAAAGGAGCCACTAATAAGACATTGCATTATTGCTCAACACTGAGCAGGAGTGCGTGTGTCAACAGTGTACCTTCCAAAGGACCTCAACGCTGTCTGCGCAGCTACCTGTGATGTTCAGCACCCAGGACAGTACCTTACACGTTCTCTCTGAACCCAGGCTTTTATTTGTTTGTTTGTTTATTTTGAGATGGGATCTCATCTCTTGGGTACCCAGATCACAGGCATGTATGACCACACCTAATTTTATGTGGTGCTAGTGTTGGAACTCGGGATTTTGTGCATGTTAAGGAAGTATTCTCCCAACTCAACCATACCCGCAGCCCTATAGATGTTCATTTAATAACTGAATATCTGCATACGATTAATATAAACCTAGAGAGACAGGAAAAGCATATTTTTTTATTATATCTACAGGGAAAACATGTTTCCAATTCTAAAGGATAAAGCTTGGCTTGGAGGAAGAAAGTAAGGTCCAACTCTGGGCTGTACATTCGCCTCAACCATTTAATTACTGTGATCTCAGTTGGTCACATTTTGCTCCTTGGGTGCTGAAAGAAGTTGCGAACTCTCTTTTCAGGTTGAGGAAAATAATTCGAGGAACTAACTCATGAAATGCATAGCAAGCTCTCTGGGATGGAAAGCTTCTGGGGGTGGGGGCCCAGGGTCTACATGCTTCTAGGAAACATCACTGCATGTAGGAGGTGAGTGGGCTGGACTGTGGACTGGTACTGGAGCTGGCCTGTGACAGAATTCTCATCTGTCTAAAGCAGAAGCTGAGCAAAGGAGTGAAGCTTCTCATGGAGATCAGTTACTCTATTTAAAGGACAATAGCTAACAGTTTTCACACACAGACACACAGACACAGATACACACACACACACACACACACATACACACACACACACTTTCTCTTTTACATTTTTGGGCGTTGATACTCCATGTTTCAAGATATTGACATTCAAACACAGGGTTTAGAAATATATTTTTTTTGTCTGACAAAATGAAAGTGATCTAATGTTGGTTCTCAATTATTATGGCTCAAGCCTGGCAGAAAACTTCGTGTGTGGAAAACAGCTACCCAATACTCACTGATCTTTCTTACTAATGTTTTTATGCACTAAGAAGGAACTAGGAAGGTGGGTCATCCAACCCCTGGACCTAGAGAAAGTTTCCTACAGCAGTATCGAGAACTTGAGCACAACTTGTAAATATTATGGTGTTTTGATTGGCAGGAAGGTGTGGTTTGTTGGGGCAGGGGGAGACAGCAGGAGTAAAGACCCATAGACAGCCATAAGTAAGTTTCAATGAGAAGTTAAACCCTAGGGAGTTGGGTCATGGAAAAGCAAATGAGTAGAAAGTCCCATGAGATTTCTTTTTCTTTCTATTAATGAATTAATTTATTCACTTTAGATCCTGATCACAGTCCTCTCCCAGTCCCTCTCTCACACAGCTCCTCCCTTTATTCATACCGAAGCCTCCCCTAGGTACCAACCTACCTTACTGCATCAATTCACGGCAGGACTAGTCACTTCCTCTTGAACTGAGGTCAGACAGGGCAACCAGTTAGGGGAACAGGATCCACAAGTAGGTAACTGAGTCAGGGACAGCCTCTGCTCCAGTTTTTTGAGGACCTGCATAAAGACCAAGCTACATGTGTGGAGGGCCTAGATCCTCTTTGGTTGTTGACTAAGTCTCTGGGAGCCCCAAGGGTCCAGGTTAGTTGCCTCTGTTGGTCTTCCTGTGGAGTTCCTAACCCGTCCAGGTTCCTCAGTCCTTCCCCCACCTCTTTCATAAGACTCTCAGGATCTGTCCAATGTTTGGCTGTGGGTCTCTGCATGTGTTTTCATTGGCTGCTGGGTGGAACTTCTCAGAGGACAGTTATGCTAGGTTCCTGTCTGCAAACATAACCAAGTATCATTAATAGTGTCAGCAACTGGTTCTTGCCCATGGGATGGATCTCAAGTTGGGCTTGTAGTTGGCCACATGAGATATTTTTTTAGCCAGGGCTTGCTGCCTTGAAAATATGGTTGAGAAGAGAAGAAATTTAACATTTATTGAATTCCTATGATTATCTTTAATACTCACTACTAGCCTGGAACTATTCTCCCCAATTTTTACGTGAGGCGACTGAAGCTTATAGGGATAAAAGACTGTGTCAGGGGTAATAGAACTCATAAGTGCCAGAGCGGAGCATGTAGCAAGAATGTTAAGATACAAGAAATTTCAAGAAGTACAAATGAAATTTGATGTGAAACAGTATGGTAAATCCCACTTGGTGAAATCCTAGGCAGAGCCTGCAGGAGAGCAGTTGCTCAGGTGGGACTTAGAGCATGAGCTTTGCCTTTCCAGGAAGAAGAGATGGGAGGCAGTGGGTTCCAGAGGATGCCTTCAGCAGTACCCAGCAAGCTAAAGAATGTGTTGGTTTCCTGAACTCAGGCATGGGTTTACCCAGCAATTCTGGTGGCATATGCCCAAATGCCTAGTATAGGTTTCAAGAGAAGATGTATACACCTGGGTATCTATCTTCCTCTCCCCCTCTCTCCCTTTATCCCTCCTTCCCTCCCTCTCTTCCTCTTTCCCTCTCCTTTTTCTTTTCCTGCTTTTTCTGTGTCCCTGTTGCACATTTACATGTGTGCACAGAACAAACCTTAAATGTGACAGATAGAAACGTCTCTTGTTTTTAACTTCTTTGTCTGCTCTAAGGATATCAATCAATCACTAAACTAATCAACCAGTCAATCAATCACTCGTGTATGAGGGAAACAGAATATCCTGAGTAGATTAATATAGGACATCCATCAGGTACCCTCTTCTCACTGTGACCTCTGGATGTTGGTTCTCAAGTTTCATGCTGTGTCCTAGCCCATGGAGAACTGATAAACTAGATCCTTACATCCCCAGTTCAGATTCAATAAGTCTGGGCTGGGATGATGAAGGCTACTTTGCCACAATTCCTGAGGACTTTTAGTGTATATTGGTATCTTATCTAAACTCAACAGTTTTGTTCCTAAAGGTTGCCACCTCTTTCTGGTTGTGCCAGCATTCATATAGAGGCCACTAGGAGTTGCTGGACAAAGCCTTCCCTAGTTGCAGGGACAAGACTTGTGCTCTCTTGGTCTTTTTCATAGGAACTCCTAGCACTGTGGGTGGGGGAATCTTCAATGAACAGGACTGAAGAGAGCATGGGTCTTCCAGCTGATTATGAATAAAAGCCTATCAAAGCTATTAGTCAGATCTGTTCCATCACTAAGAATGCAGCTGTGTGTTTGAAGGAGCCCTGGGTAGCAGCACAGGACTCTGCCTGGCTGCTGATCCTGGGCGGAACTCCCCCATTGCTACAATCTAGTTCCTATACTAGAAAACTAGATGTCTAGAATCCAGCTAGATGCAGCTGGAGTTTAAGGTGCTTGGGATCTCTAATGACTTTATTAATTCTCCCGATCCTGGCTTCCTATGAGGTGTGAACCCTTCCCTGTTCTCCCAGCCTACCACAGAGATTGTCCATTCTTCCCTCCAGGTAGCTGTTGAGTGGTCTCATTTTCAGAGAGGAGCGACTGAAGAGACTTGTTCACGGTTCCAGCTAAGATATGAGGGAAGTGGAGCATGCATTGTCTCTGGAGACAGGTTGTTAGCAACCAGCCCACCTTTTCTCATCCACTGGGGTATTCTGAGAGCCCGGAAAGTGGGACTAGAATTAGATGTGATCAAGGGAGCAGGGGGCACATGGTCACTATCCTGTGAAAACACAGGGACATGATTGACATGCTGATTGCGTGACCAATGTCCCAGTGCTGTGTGGCAAACAACATGGAAGGTGATTTTTGGTGTCCTTGGAAGTGTATCTAGGTCAAGAGGTGCATGCCTCACCCTTGGAGTTGTTGTTAATAGTAGTATTTAGGGACCATCTTTGCAGTGAATAGAAGACTAGGCGGGCAGTTCAATAAAGTCTATGGTCCATGGAAGTCTATGGTCCATGGAACAGCATCACTTCAGCTCAATGCAGAAGCCATCATCTCAGGAGTGCATACACTCAGGGGAGGATATGTCTTCCATATCTCCCTCTACATGCAAGAGTTGGAGATCTCCTTGGAGACTCTGATGAAACAGAAGATGCTTTCAAGTTCTACATAGTCCAGGGCCTCCTTGGGAGGACAGCCTTCTTGTCCCTCTCCCAGATAGATTCCACTCAACCATGCCAGGCTGGCTGCACTTGATAAACAAAGCCGAGGTGAGCAACTCTCAATAAGAGCTCATGCACAAAGGGGTTACGTTATGCACCCTAGGGGGCTCTCTCACCCCCCTGTGGTTTCAGCCCTGTGACATTTTTAAGCCACCTACTTAGGAGTCAGCTGTGTGTTAGATTTTGAGACACAAAAATCCCCAAATTATGTCCTTGGGATTGCTTCAGTGGACACAGAGCTTCCACGGGAGAGGCATTTATTTCCTAGGGAATCCAAGAGTCTTTTCCGAGAAAGGTAGAGAATTTCAAAATGAGAAAGAGCTTGGGGGGTGGGGTGGGGAAGGTGAGGATAGGCAGTGTGCTCTGGGCAGGCAAGGAGAGCTGAGTGACTGGGACACATTGGTGACTTCCTGTGGTTGAGCTGAAAAGGCGTACAGGGTCTTTGCAGAGGGAATTGGGAGGAGGGGACTGGAGAGAGAGGCAAAGCATGATTCAGTCTATGTTCCCTGCACATTTCTGAGCGCTTCTAATCTGAAACCCATGGGGAGCTGCTGATTTATTCTGAGCAGAAAAGTGACCTGTTCAGAATTGCGTCTTAGAAGTGTCACACTGATGGGAGACAGGGGTGACCCAAGGGAAGAACAAAGGACGAATGAGCAACTCTAGAGTGATTACGAGAGTCCAGGTGAGGCATGTGGGGGCCCTAGCAAGCTGCTGGCCTGGTGCCCTCACCTTGTCCCTAAACAGGAAAGCTGCTCCCAGCTGCCCTATCCCAGGCTGGCCCATGAGAAGATGCAATTCTCCAGGCCAAAACAGGCTTCCACTCAGTGCAAGGGACGAGAATGTAGGGGAGCCTTCCAGATTTATCTGGAACAAGCAGGGCCTGGGGGTTCTCAGGAATCGGAGTAGCCCTTTCATTCGGAGGATGAATGGAGGCTCATGCACCTGGATTTTTTTCTTCCAAGACTAAGACTTTCTCTAGGGTGAACAGTATCTAGAGTGCTGGGGGCTGCTCCCTGTCCCTCCTCCCATTTCTATGGCAATACTACCCCCTTCTTTCCTTATTGCTTTCTCTCAGATGGTTTCCCAGCACCTCCAGGGGTGTTAAAGAAGGGAACTAATTGCCTTCCTATAAATACTAGCCCGAATGAGCTCCCTCCTGGGGCTTCAAGACCTGGCTTTCCTTTTTCATTGCCTCTGTGGTGGGTGGGCAGTAGTGGGTGGGTGTAATCTACAACAGCAATTCACCAAGATGTTTAAGTTTCTTCCTGGGCCTCTCTGGCTCAACTGCATCTTCCTTTCCCCCAATTAACAGAGGACTGGGAAGAAATTGGAGCTAAATGCCAGGCACAGTGCTAGGCTCTAGGAATTTTGTGAATCAAAGCCTGTTTCTGCTTTCAAGGATCTCATGGAGTAGAGGACAAGACACATCTGCAGCCAAGTCACAGTGGATCATGGGAAGAACCCTGGGTCTGCCTGGAACAGGGATGGAGGATTTCACAAGGTGGGAAAATTAGGACAACTGTGGGGTGGGGGCAGAGATCAATAGGGCAAGCTAGACAGAAGGCACAGGTATATTAAGTGCCACCAGAGCTAGCTATAGCTGGTCCTGTGTGACTCTGGCCCAGGCTGTCTTGGGAGGAGGAGAACAGGCAAAACACTGGTCCCCAGAGTTGTGGGACTTGGTGTCCTGTGGTTATTAGGAGTCACGGGAGGCTCTTGAGATTCAGCCTGGTCTGATCAGAAAATGCTTAGGGAAGGTCACTCCAGAGGGAGACTGGGACTGCCCTCCCTCTGGTCACTTAGCCTCATTAGCTCAAACAAGCTGACTTCTTGGAGGTTGGTGCTCAGAGGGAGGTGAGAGCAGTGAACAAGGAATTACAATGAGGACACAATTAACATCTCACAAACAGAACAGAAATGCAAACACCTCGCTGAAGAGTAGAATTATGTACAAGGGGGAGGGAGGGAAAAAAAATCTTCCCCTAATAGCTCTCCGACTTTCATTAGCTCTGACAGTGAAGGCTGCATCGTCGTGTGTTCCATGGCAACTGTTTCCAGGAAGAGCAGCCCGGAGGAGGCAGGCTCTGAGACTTTCAATCAGTCTGAAAGCTTAGCCAGACAAAACGTCTTGTCGCTAGCTTCACAACCTCCTTGGGCGCAGAAGGGAGAGAGAATGACGTTGGCAAACACCCAGAGAGGTTATCTGATGGGAGGCACCCAAGGCTGCCTCCTTTCTGAGGATGCATTCCAGGAGAAAGATGCAGGTCCTGGTGCGTCACCAGGGCCAAAGCCTGTGGCAAAAACAGAGACTAGAGACAGGGTAAGGAAGGTTACAGGCGGAGGGAGCAGTCTCCTTTCCTCTGGGAAGTACTCAGACACCTCTGCACTGTGAATTGTCCTGCAGTAGCAGAGATGAAGATTCTAGAACAGGACTTGAGCTAGGGCTAAACTGCAGATGCTCTCCACTAACTGGACTAGCCCAGGCAGCCTATGTCTTTTCTCTGGGGTTCATTGCATGTTCCATGGGCCCCAGGAAGATAATAAAGACAGCTTCTAGAAAGGCCTAGTCACAGAATCGACTCTTAGTAGGGAGTTGTTGATCTTCTGCCTTCTTGCTCTGTTCCTATGTTTAGGGTCTGACTAGATGAAATAGATGCGTGGCCAGCATCTAGAGACTTCATGTTCAGTTCCAGCTTCCAGACAGGTCCCCGTAGTAGCCTCACTCACTCTCTTTACTTTCTCTCTCTTCCTTTTCTAGCCTTACCTCCTGCCTCATTGACTGTATAGCACAAGGATGTCACAGGAGAGTGGAGGGAGCAAGTGACTTAGCTCTGTCTCTCAGTGAGTTGGAAAGACCAACTGTATTTTAGTGTCCTTAGGACTCTGGTCCTATAACAGATGAAATGCTCAGAATTTGGACCAGAGGAAACACACACTAGTTTCTCTGGCCACATGGGATGACACTCACAGGCAGCTCTCCCACCCCTGCTCTGTTCTTTATCAAAATAAATCTGTACCAAAGGCCAACTTATCAAAAGATCCTGCAACTCACACGGAAACCCTGTTCTCATGAGTTTGCTGGTAGAAGAAGGAGATGGTCATAAACCAGAGGCATCATGCAGGGAGAGAAGAAGCAGCATGTGCTCCAAGCATGGACCAAGAAGAGGAAAGAGGGAGGGGAGAGGGCTGGACATGTCTGTGAAGGAGGAGAGCTGTGATTTGAAACTGGGTGGGTATGATGTCTCGTGAGAAGGCTGCTTCTCAGTAGACTGTTGTAAGGAGTCAAAGTCTGGATAGAGTCTTCCAGGCAAAGGGGACTGGTGCAAAACCTCCTAGGTGAGTATGATAGGCATGCTAAAGGGATGGCAGGGGGGCAACATGGGTGTCACAGTGGAGGGGTCTGGATTGGGTGGATTACTGTCGTTTTTCTCTTTGTGGTGCTTCATTAATTGACAAATATTGGAAGGGGATACTTTCTCCTCTCATTAATCAACCACAACTGTATACTTGCTTACCAGATTCAAGTATCATTTAAATAATGTTTTTTAAACTTAAAAGTATTTGAAATCCACCAATGGAGTTTTGTGCCAGTATAGAAACTGAGACAAAGAGTCAATTACTTGTTCAAGATCATAGAGTTCGTGAAGAGATGGAATTCATACTCAGGACGTCTAGAAAGGAAACTGTTCCCCAGGGCTCTGGTTCTGGGAGGTCTTGGTAGTCCAACTCAAGGTTTGTGATACAGAGTCACTTGGGGGTCCCAACCAACTGGATCCCTCAGACTCCTTTCATCCTGCCCATCTGAACCTCTGAAACAGCCAAGAGGCCATGAGTCATCTCTGTGAACATGGCTGCCTCCAGCTCAACTTGTGTCTCTGATAAAACCACACACCAACACCCTAAGCCACAATGTATCCTATGTTCATCTATGACCCTCAAAGCTACGATTCCCTGAGACTGGTCACCCTATCTTCCTGAGCCAGTGTCTCTTGTTTCCTATATGCTAGGGGAAAACAGCCATTCAGGACTTAGGCTAGAGTAAACTTCAGTAATGCAAAGTGTATCCTACAGCAATGTCTGACACAGGCAAGGTGGTCAATGAAAGTTTATTGAGTAAATAAATCAGGATAGTCTTTGGAGACGTATATGTCCATAGACCAGCTTACCCTATCCATAAAGAAAAGGTCCTAGAACATAGCAATCAATGTATAGGTTTTATAATAAAGAAAATACAGCTGCACAGCACATTAAAAGGCTAGTACTTGCTAAATGGTAAGAACTAGCTGGTGGGATCATTGGAATTAAGTTGCATACAGTGGTCAATAGTGCAGTGCCCTTGGGATCCGCTCTTGGGAATCATAGGCAGAGACTCTCCTGCAGGCTCGACAGTCAGTAGGTTTGCCAGTTCCTCTTCCTCCCCGAAGAGCTTCCTATTCAATTGGATGGAATGAGGCCTGTGGCTTCCTTTCTGAGTGAGTTCTAAGGTAATGCGGATGCTTCCTGCTGGGAGATGAAAAAGTCAGTGTCTAAGAGCAAGTCATGCAAACTGAAGAAACAGAAGACCTCAAGGCTGGCTGGGTGGACAATTCAGATGAAGACATTTTTGGCAACTATCCCCAGGAGATAGCCTGTTCGCTAGCCCAAGGAGTTAGCTGATGTTTGCACACCGGGGTGACTAGCTGCTCTCCCTCCAGCTCTGCCCCAGGTATTGGGATCCAGTCCAATAGCAAGCTATGGCCATTCAGATCCTCCCTCTTCTTCTATTTGCCTCTCTCCATACATGTTTCCTCTAACTGGATAGCTTCTGGACTCTAGATAGAGCAAAATCCAATAAATTATAAGATGCTAATGAATACAAACAAGAAAACAGAAACCCAGATAAATAAAAAGCCAAAAACACCATTTCTAGGTTTTTGGAAGTCTTCCCAGGATTTCTAAGAGATAGCTGTCATTCTCAGAGCTTTATGAATCCCTATACGTGAAATTTTCCCCCATGCAAATAAATAGATTCTTTATCAGCTACACAGTAAATCCCACAGACTTTCGGCATCCTACGGTCAGGCATTCTGAATCTGTATGACTGAGCTCCAATCTTTACAAGATGACAGCGAAATAACTAATTTTCCCTGCTCCCTTGCTGTGTTAGGGATATGACCTGACTCTCAAGGGTCCATGCACAGGGATTTTGTTTCACAGAATGTTGTTGTTGATGCGGTGGTACCTTGTAGAGTCAGAGTCTATTGGGGGCCCCTTAGATACTGGGGTGTGACCTCCAAAGGGGTTGAAGTATTTCTTCCAGAAGCTTGGCTGTTTTGGGGGAGACTCTTGTTTTAAGGCTGGATTCTGGTCCTTTCCCCTTTCCCCTTTGGCTTCTTGTATCAGGACTTGATTACTTGTTCCAGCAGGCAGGCTATCTTTGCCATGTAGCACCATGTGATACAGCCAATAGCTCTCACTTCCTTGACCCTCTTAAACTGGAAACTAAATAAACCTTTTTCTTCTGAAGTCAACTACCTCGTATATTTCAGTGGAGTGACCAAAGACTGATAGAATATCCCTGAACTTTCTATAGGCATTTTGCTTCTCAAAGTTTCTTCTAATTGAATAATCTGGGACTCTTATCAATTATCTAAGACTCTGCTCTAATCATCTATTTCTACTTTAAGCCAGGGTTTGGTAAACTAAGCCAAATACAGCCCATGGAATGCTTTTATAAATAAAACTTTATTGGAGCAGACACACCCTTTTATTTCTGTACTGTCTGACTGCTTTGCAGGGACTGATGACAAGGTTAATTAGCTGCAAAGACCATGTTGTCTGCAAAGCATTTTAATGTTTAATGTTTACACTTACACCATTGCTCTCACATAAAGTTTATTGTCTTGACTTATATTCCAGATTAGCTGTGCTCCCTATGAAAGGTTAGCAGATCCCACCTCTCTCACATTCTCCTGGCATGCCCCTGTTTTCTGCTCTGTGATTGTATTCCTCGATTTTCTCTATCTGCTCATCTGCCCTGAGTCTCTGTCTATCGTGTTCTCTCTTTGCAACCACAAAGTCCAATGTCAGAGCACACAGAGGTTATATTAAAGGACCTTCCTTGGAGTTCTTCATTAACCCCTCCGAATGGAAAGCAACCTACATGTCCAGGAATAGAAAGCAGGTTAAAAAGACTATAGAGAGACTATAGACTCTGACATATAACTGTGTGACAGTTGAAATCAATTGCTGGAGAATAGATCTTAGCCTAAGAAAGGTTATCCATCGCAGGTGGAGGATGTTTGGAGAGGGGAATTCTACGAATCTATTCAGGATAATTCCACTTCTGCAAATAAGTAAATTAATAAATACCCAGAAAAATTAATTAAAATGATCAGAAGGAAATATACAAAGTTTTTATTCCTCTCTGGGTAGAGGGTTATGGGTGACTTTCATTTTGCTATTTTATTAGTTTTTATGTTTTTCATAAGAATGTATTGCTTCTAGAACTGGGAACCAAGTTATTAAAACATTAGTATTGGAGACATAGCTAAGTGGCAGAGAGCTTGGCCAGTGTGTGGGTGAGAGCCTAGGTTCCATTTTCAGGCTTGCAGAAACCTGAACAACAAAGGCCCAACTGCTGGGTTGATCCCATTTCAACTCATTAGCCTTGAAAATTTATCTAGTCTCCGTTTCCTTTTTGGCGAAACAGAGAGCACGGCTTCACTAGGTTGTTGAATTGATCTTTAAAAAAGTATTTATTTTATGCTATGCATGAAGTTCTATCTGTATGTAATGTATGCATGTACATTCCATGTGTGCCTGGTGCCCAAGGAGACCAGAAGAAAATACCAGTTCCATGGGAAGTTCTGAGCCGCCATATGAATCCTGGGAACCATACCCGGTTCCTCTGCAAGAACAGCAAGTGCTTTTAACCACTGAGGCAGCTCACCAGCCCCTAATTGAACTTCAAGAATAGACCAGTGAGGTGCAAAATGCCCTTCTCCAAAGCAGGCTGCTAAGCATCCAGTCCTCAGTGGGGATAGGGAAGCTGCAGGGAGCAAACCATGGAAACCCAGTTGGCACTTGGGGGAAGAGGCACCTCTTGATAAAACAGAATGGAGATGTGCTCAGAGGCTGCAGGGTCTTTTACCACTCCGTGTGGGGGCTCACCTTGGAAAGGAGGCCACTCTAAAGGTGTCAGCTTCATCTCCCCACTATGCACAGGAGCTCCTTGTGTTTCATTTTCACCCAGAACTCACTGTCCCCAGATAGAGTGGCCTGTTCTGACCTTTCACACTCCCTAGCTTCCCATCCTGCCTTACTTTCTCACTGCTTCCTGGCAGCATTTTGCTGGCCACATCCCTTCTCCTTAAAAGGTTCATCTTCATCCTTCCACAGATTTTTTTTTTTTTTACTTTTTTGCCAGAATATTTCTTATCGCTCTCTGCCTGACTTGCTAACACAATGTCTTTGCTTGAGGTGGTGAGCAATTACTCTTACCTGCTCTTTTCCTCTCCTCTTCCCCCTTTTCTTTGGTAGGCATAATTTTTTCCTTATCATCTGTAAAAGTGAGGAGAGAGAAGGGGGACGAGGTAGGCCAGTTCAGGAGCTGGTGAAATGACTTCAGGAAGTATTGATAAAGATGGAGAGATGTGGACCTCTTGAAGACACCATGAAGTTTATGCATGGTGAGGATGATGCATTGAAAGGGCTATGGCATGTTCTAAGAGCATGTCTTGGGCCTAGAAATCTTGGGAAGTGTTTCTAGATATTTCTGAATACCTGGACCCATAAACTGCCTACTGTATACTCACTCACTCACAAGACTTTTCAATGCACCATCCAGGAATGTGAAGGTATTTGGACAGTTACAGGCCTTTATGTCAGTTGATGTACATGAATCTTGAAGAGGCTAAACAGATACCTACTGACTCCTGTACTTGTGAGAAGTCTGTGATAGCAGCCCGCTGCTTCAGAACATGGAATTTCAGAGAATCTGTTGAGGTTCAGACCATGGCCTCGGAGGGACATCTTCTGGACTTAGAGCAAAGGGGATGAAGTCAGCCCTTGATCAGCTTTGTATCAGTGGGATGACAGATTCTGTCTCTGTGGTGTTATCCTATATCCACTAGAAACAGGAGTCCTCAGTGCTGGAACGTGCCGAAGCAATGTAGGAGAGTCCATAAAAACAAATTGGAATTTTTTAGAAGTATGAACCATCTTGGCTTTATACTGATAAGAGTTTGTGATGACTAGGAATGATATTCTTCTTGGTCTTTCTCCTGTGTGTTGGGGTATAGGGATGAGAGGTTAGCAGTCCCTGTAAATAGCAGGAGCCACCTTACATCTTTGTATGCAGTGGACTCTGGAGGCCTGATTTGTCTCGCCCAGCTCTTGCTGTCTTGGTAGACTCAGCTTCTTCATGGTGTCACTAGCTATGGAGATGTTAAATTTTGACTTCTGATTTAACCTTTCTTTCTGGACAACCAGGGCTTACTTGCTTTTAGTTTCTAGAAGGTACTATAACCTACCTATATCCCAAGAGGGAGAAGGAATCACACACCTGAATGGACAGAGGTTTGAAAGTTCTTGCATTTTTCATGAGACATGTTATTTCCCCTTCCAGGTTCAAGTTGTATTTGTCAACTCCCACACATCCATCTGGGGACAAAAATAAACAGAAAGATGTGGTCTTTACTCTTGAAAGGTCCTGGGTCCAAAGTCAAGAAATGATAAAAATTTCTCATGAGAAATAGCTTTTACAATGATGCCAGCACACAAGCTGTGCTCCATGAGTGATGGAGCTTCAAGACGTCTTTCAGATGAAGAAGCAGCTAAGAACCACAGAGAGTTGGTAGATTGCCTGAGGACACAGTGTGTTTATCTAATGGCATAGCAGTTATTTGAAAGTATTTCTGGTTTCTAGA
Source organism: Rattus norvegicus (assembly GCF_021556685.1). NCBI lineage: Eukaryota > Metazoa > Chordata > Mammalia > Rodentia > Muridae > Rattus > Rattus norvegicus. Next base: position 72,777,297 of record NC_141543.1, on the reverse strand, counting down.
GTCTTGTTCTCTGGCTTTTTTTCCCAATAGGCTCTTGGAAGCTGCAGTAGGTACCCCCAAGTAGGAGAGGCTAGTGTCTCTCTTTTTCCTGAGAAGTTTCTAGAATCTTCCCTTTTTGCATTGTAGGAAATCAAAATCCCTCAGTCTAAGTAAACTCAGATGGTTGCCACTGGAGGCCCTTCTACCTTTCTTCCTTGTGTTCTTTCCTCATAGTATACTAGCTTGGTACCTGTCCATCAAGACCACTAAGCCATAGAAAGGGCATATGGAAGATCCCTGAGAAAAGATGAGACCATTCCTCATCCTTTCCACTGAGTAAGAACATGCAATATTGCAAAGAGAGAAAGAGGACTATGAGACCATTCCCTACGCTGCCCACTTAGACAAGCTGGCTAGGTCTCTCTTTTGGAAACAGAAATAGACATAATGAGTTGGAAAAGCAAGCAATTCATGTAATTATTAAAGAAATCAAACAATGGAGATATATGTAAGCTAAAAAGTACAATATCTTCAAAGACATTGACCTTTGCTTCATAATTAGGTGCTTATTCTTGGAGACTATTTGATCTATCTCTCTACCCTTATGTACCTATCATATAACTCTCTGTCATCTGACCATCTCAACATGCCAGCATGGCATTGTTATTTAGATATGTACATGTTATTAAAATCTCGTCATAAGAACCACATTACTTTGTAATCAACATTTTTCTTTAACAATGCATCATGAACATCTTGCCTCATTAGTCCTTTAGCGATTACCCCATCCTTCATAATGGTTGCACATTATCCTATTGTGTGATCTACCCTAATTTATTTAATCATTCCTATTTTTAAATACAACTGGGTTATTTCCATTTTTTAAAATTATAAGCAGAGCACTGTGCACACTGTCAATATTCTCCTTCATATGCTTTTTTAGAAGTAAAGTATTGGATCGAAGTATCCAATATTGGGCAATTGTTATGCCATGTGCCCTCTGAAAGGCTATTCTGATGTATGCACTCGGTCTTTGTGACTACTAATTGCCCACATGCTCATTAGTCGTGGGTAAATTATTTACCAAGCTGATGGGCAAGAAATTAATTCATTGCATTTTAAAAGTTGCTTTGCTTGGATTTTCTGTGGGGATGCGAACCTTTTTCAAGTGTCTCTTGGTTATGTATGTTTCTACCTGAGGTATGTGCTTGTGTGTACTGTAGCCTCAGCATACGTGAACATCCCAATGAAGAGCTTCAGGAAGTACATTATGTCGACCCTAATGGCTAGTCTACCAAAGAAACCTTCATTAGTTGTCCTCTATGTACTGGGTATGAGATCATATAGCTTTAGATACAAAGTCACAAAACACAATGTTCCCATTCTGAAATGTTTTAAAGTCTATCATGAGAGACAAACATAACCCACTGGAAGAAATGACGTGACTAGCTACTGCAGTGGCTTGAGGACAGCAGGGACCTAGCTTTTGATTCTAAATTGAGATGAAATGCTGTGAGGTCACTTTGGTTCTCTGTTATTTGTTATTTGGATAGCTGTTTCAGAGTGAACCCCAATAATAAACAGTCTTACCTACTTTAGTGAGTCAAAGGCACTGGTAGATATTTTCTCTGTGGTCTTGCTGACTTCTAATTCCAAGTTTTATGGAAATGTTAACAACAACTCACATCTCCATCTGTGGCCACTCTGAGGTCATCCCTCCACTCCCCCACACAAGTGGAGTTCTACTGAACAGTGCATTAACAATGGGTATGGTGAGCAGAGATGTCCTCACCAGGCCCTGAGCCTATGACAACTGTAATTGTGATGGGTATCATGAAAGATACTAGAATGGCAATGTATACAGTGCCTGTCCTTGAAGCAGTTGCAGGATAGACTGACTTTGGGGAAATGTACTAGCACATTGCCTAGAAGAATGTAAATATGAATCCCAAATACAAGCTTAATGATTGAATAGATGAGTTACTGAATGCATATACAGCCTTATTCAGAGTGAAACCACTTACCTGTGGTTCTTTTGGGGAAGAAGTAAAGAATCTAGTGATCACACATTGCCAGTCACATCCTTGACACTCCCCTGGGGTCCTTAAATGATTCAACAGTGCATTCAAGGGTGCCACACTTTGGGTTAGGTTATTCAAAATAATGGGTTGTTTAACCTCTAGATCAGCCTGGATCCCAGGTGAAGACGAGACACTCAGAACCTTCTAGTTTCTGTGTAGCTTGGGATCTGGTGGTAAGATCAAAGGCGCTCATGGAGGACCTGCTGGGAATGAAATCAGTAGATACTTTGAAACAGGATCTGGGATATGAAAGTAAAAGGTATGGGTTGATGGATAGAGGGCCATGCTATAATTTAATCAGCTTCAGCCTTCAATCTCTATTACTAATGAGTGTTTATTTCAGGGCACAGTCTTCAAGCTTTACATTGTTTGGGACAGACAATGTTTGTGAGCAGTGGAAAATGTCTGCAGTGCTCTGTGAGCCCAGATTTCTGAAGATGAAGATTATCACCCAGATCCTCTCTGCCAGCCCTGAATAAGGCCTCATAGTTTCTCAGGGCATAACATTCCACAGGGTATTAGAATTTTCCAGAATTGGCCCATGAAATACAGCCCATATTCCATCTATCGGAGTTTAGTTATTTTTGTTATGATACAACACTATGAACAAGAGCAACTTGGGGAGAAAAGGACTTATTTCATCTTATAACTATCAGGCAACATTTTATCACTGAGGGAAGTCCAGACAGGAACCTGGAGTCAGGAACAGAGGTCATGAAGGAACACTTCTTGCTCCATCTGCTTTCTGATACCACTCAGGACCACCTGCCAAGGGTTGATACATTCTTAGTGCACTAGGCACTCTCACATCAATCATCAATCAAGAAAATGTCCCACAGACTCACCTATAGGCCAATCTGATGGAGGCATTTTCTCAATCAAGAATCCCTCTTCCAAAATGACTCTAACTTGTGTTAAGTGTAACAAGTCAACACTGACCTGCCTTTTCTCTGAGCTCCAGGTTCCATAGGTTTCCTTTGATCCCCTCTTGGATGTCTCCACCCTTGTGAAATAAGTCTCTTGAGAAAAGGTCTCATTTTGTTACCCAGATTGACCTTGAACTCTTGATCTTAGCTCATGATTTTGGCTCCCAAGTACATGGACTACAGGTGTATACTACCATATCTAGATTCTCCTCACTTTCTCAATGTCAGTTAAAGGTTCCAAAATATGCCTTCTGAGTCACCCTAACTACTTACTAATCACCCTTGGTTTTCCCATTCTCTTAATCCTGAATCTTCTGCATCAGAAAATCTTATTGATTATACTTACCAGTGCCAGGTGTCAATCATCCCCCTCCAGTCATGCTACAGATGTTATTTAGCATATGTCATGGTAATCAACCTTAGCCATTTCAGTTGCCCCTTAATCTCTATTTCCAATGCTTAAAAAATATAATTCAATTCCACTCCTAGGTATTAACCCCAATGACAGGAACATATGTCTATAAGAATCATGTCATATTTATGCAGGTTTACTCATACTTGCCAAACTTTGGAGACTATCCAAATGCCCATAAAAATTAATAGAAAGTGTGATGTATATTAATACAGTATAATATTATTCAGCTAAAAATTAAAAAGGCAAACTGCTGATACATACAACATTTACAAATCTCCGATTCATTATGCAGAATGAAAGAAGGAAAACACAGAATTGATTTCTGTTGCTGTAATAAAATACTCTGACTAAAAGCAACTAAAGAAAGGAACAGTTTGTTTGGCTTCTGCTTGCCTGTTAGAATATATCACTGAGGGAAGACACGAAGAAATCCAAAGTAGGAAACAGAGGCAGGGGGTCAGGAACCATGGAGGAAGGTTGTTCGCTGGCTTTATCTTAGGCTTGATCTTTGGCTCATGTTTAACTTGCCTCCTTATATAGCCAAGAACTAGCTGCCTAGGAATCATAATGCCCACAATGGGCTGTGCCCTTCTGCATCAAATAATAATCAAGACAATCCCCTATAGACATGTCTATAGGCCAATTAGACCTAGACAATTTCTCAATTAAGGCTTTCCATTGCAGATTACTCTAGGCTGTGTCTAGTTGACAGACAAGGACACACAGAAAAATAAAATGGTAAGACTGCATGAATGTCAGTTTTCAGAACAAGAAAAAACAACATCAGATATGAGGTAAGAATAGTCATTGTCTCCTGGGTTGGAGAACTAGGGAGGCGTTGACAAGGCAGAACTTGAGGGAACTTTCTGAGGAGGGGAAGGTGTTCTGTGATTGCAATGTGGGCTTCATTTGTCAAAATAATGCAGCCAAGATTAGTTCATTACACTGAAGTAAATTTTGCCTCAACAAAGCAAAAAATGTAACTGTAAAAAAGTATAAACAATGTGGGAGGGTAGCGAGTGGGTGGATTTTTTTTAAAAATGATACAGGAATGGTAGGCTGTGAGAAGTTGTCAAACTTGGTGATGGGCATAGGGAGTTCCTTCTACTATTTTGATGACTTTGGGTGTACTTCAGAATTTTCCATAATGTTATTTTAAAGTATAAATCAAAGCTCGCCTCTTTGCATCTTAAGTCTATTGAAAGGTTTCCTATTGCCTATAAAATAACTATGTGTGGCAAGTTGTGTACAATCTAGCTGCTGAGATGTGTACTCTCCCTCCTTTCATCCTTTACTGGGCTCTTGTTCCCATGGACTATTCAAGTGACACAGACATATGCCAAGAGCCATTCTGATGGGTTTCTCCAGTCTTCACATGGTTGCTCTTTTCAAGTCATCAAGCCTCCAGGAAGCCTTCCTAATGGGCAAGTCTGGGTAATTTGCTTGTCTATCTCCTCACTAGGAGAAGGGGTCTATGAAGATTGGGATGAGATATCTATTAGCTGTCACCTTATGTAGAATTCTTCAGTCATCTCACCTTCTGGAGCTCTGTTTAAGCATGTCCTTTCTGTACTGCTTTGGCTGGCACCAGGGAACACAGTACCTTTCAAGACTGTGGGACTGAGCAGGTAGAATTGGAGCTGATGTCCTGTAGGGGAAGATAGGTGCTTTGGCATGTTTTGAGTTCATCTGGTGAATGAGTGTAGGTGAAACTCTGGGGAGGGGGGGCCTTCTCAGAAAGGCTGGGACTGAGGAGGAAACTGCCATCCTGGATTGGACAGCCAATGTTTATGCTGGGATGGGAGGGAATCCATACATTCAACACACATTGCCAGGAAAGAGCCATGAATTACAAGCCAGCATATACAAATCTCGTCTTGGTCCTGCACTTTGTTTCGCAGCTCTGGGAGTATAACAGGCTCTCTGTACTCTGCCTCATGCTTCAGAAAACATCATTGATATCAATGTTTCCCAAATGAAACAATAGAGTAGTTCATAAAAAGTTTGAGAGAGGAAAATGAAATACAAAATGAGGAATGGGAGAATGGGTTCAGACACTGTTGGTACAGCTAGAAGATGAAAAGTAGGCGGAACCATTTGGCTGGTCAGCATATGTATGAGCTGTTAGGCAATAGGACTAATGCGGGCCTAAGGTTATTTGCAGTATTCTGTGTCAAGAGACTCAGCTTACTGCTCTTTATGTCCTAGGCAAGTTTGCAGAGTGCACAGCCCCCAAAGTTCAAGGAAACGTGCTCAAGTCAGAGTCACTACGTCTTGATGTTCTCAACACTCTAGGTTGGAAGAAACAAAGGCAAGCATAGTGAAGGTCTCATGTGTCCCTTCATTCTTGTCGGTGAAACAGAGAGGAGGGGTGTTGGGCACGGATAGAAGAGCATGCTAATGTCGTGTGCTAGTTGCTCACAACTGTCTTAGATTCATTTGAATCCTTAGACCTTAAGGATGGCCATCTTCCAACACCAGTGTCTGTGCATGCTTAAGTAGGCAGGCTGCAGAGCCAGATGGCTTGGGTCTGAACAATTAAAATTTCCCCACCTCAGTGCTAGTTTGACTTTGAACTCACTACTTAATGTCACTGTGGATCAAATTCCATTCCTTCTCTTATTCCACACTGCAACCCATGGCATAGGATCATTGAACAGATTACATGGGGAAAATGTGGGTAAAACGTTTAGTGAGCAGCCTGAGAGTAAGCACTCAGCAAATGCCACCCGTTATGAAGATGGCTAATGCTGCGGAATATTACCTAAGTGGAAGCAATCACGACGCAGGCTTTGCATATAATCTGGGAAATCATTTTGTCCTCTTCCTAACACTATATTTATCATCAAAGTACCAAACATCATCCAGCACTGCACATTCAGAGGGCAGCATGGTATGATACACCAGCTAAGGACTGGGAGGCTATTTCTGTTGTCTTCGGCCCAGGCAGCTCTTAGAGCGCCTGATTTTTATGAGTGTGTAAAATGCCTTGTAGACACATTAAACTTAATATATGACCATAATAACAATGGAGCCACCAGCCCTAGAGAAAGAGAGAGAGAGAGAGAGAGAGAGAGAGAGAGAGAGAGAGAGAGAGAGAGAGAGAGGCAACAACCAGGGAGAACAAAATTTGAAGCATAAAGCATGGGCAGGGAATGCTTTTCCACAGGTGGTGGACACAGGCAGCAGGGAGATGCAAGGCAGAGAATACATCACACGACTGGAAACAGCAAACCTCATGGAAGGTCTCTGGCCTGTCTCTCTATGTTCAGTGCATAAGGAAGAAGTGGGAACAGACACAGGAGAGGCAAGTGAGGGAAGAGAGGGGCAATGAGGGCTAGGGAATTGTGGCTCACAACATCTTAATTCCCAGAGACAGGGAAAGCAGAAGAGGTGAGTTTAGTTCAGTTACAGGACAGGGTGCCAGAGGAGATATTACGTGCCTCTTTTGTTTGGTCTATTTCCCATGCTATGTCTTTAAGGGTGATCTTCATCATGGTGCACATGGATTCAGAGTTACCAGGAGGAGTCTTCACAGAGCTGGGGCATTCTGAGCATTTGGATATCAGCATATCCCAGTCAGAGGAGTGGTATCTAAAGGGAGAGAGTCCTATCATTTTGATTTCTCAATTATAAAACTGAAGATTAAAGACAGAAGAGCCTATGATGTGTGATTGTGGACAGCTATGGGGAAGCACTGTAGATTTCTAAGGAGTTTGGCCTCTGGGAGATCTTTAGGTCATTGGGGGAATGCTAAGGGATACTATGGGCCCTGCTATGCCTTCTCTTACCTGCTTCCTGAATGATGTTGCAATAAGTGTGCTTTACTATGTTCCCCAGACAAGATGGCCACCTTTGCCACAGGCCTGAAACAATATAAAACCTCCCAAGTGTAGACTGATGACAACACAACCCGTTTTTAGTGACTTGTCTCGTGCATTTTTTATAACAATAAGAAGCCAAATAATTCATAAAGGCAATAGTAAAATTTTTAATGTTTTATGGTTTAAGGAAAGGAAAAGTCTGGTAGAATCCATGGTGATTTGTCAGCCATAAGCCTGCTTCAAGCATAGTTTTCTTTATAGTGAAGTTGAGTAGTCCTACAGTTAATGCTCTGGAGTGAACCAGCACATGTATGTATGCATGTTTGCATGTAATGTATGTATGTAATGCATGCATATGTGTACACATGTGCATATGTATGTGTGTTATGTATGTATGTATGTATGTATGTATGTATGTATGTATGAAAGCATGAGCACTCCAGTAATCAATCAGAATGAGAAGCAGGGCATCTGACCTATTAGTCCCAGCTCCATGTCTCAGTATAACTGAAATATATTCATATAGCCAGGAGTCACAACTTACTTAGTATACAGTGGTCTTCAAAGTTATCTTCAAAGTGGACTTTTAGCCACCAGAAGGAGAAAATAATATATATTCTTGCTTAATACTCATATACACTGCATTCAGAAAACACTAACCAATGAAAAACTTGCCCTGAAGTGTTAAACACATGTTTTTCCTGGCCCCAAGCTCCTGACATAACAACTCTGTGATATATGCATATACACACAAATATATGCATACATATACATGAATATGCATACACACACACACACACATACATCTTGGCCATAAGCTTGGGCTGTTCTCTTATTATTTCAAAAATTAAAATCTCATTTATTCTGGTCTAATTTCAGCCACATGATGGGATACCTCTGCTTAGGTTCCATGTATGACCTCCTCCCATCTTCCCTGTTAACTACTCATCCCCTTGCTCTATCCCAGAATCTTTTCTGCCATCTGGATGTCTCACCATCTATTTCCTGCCTCAGCTACAGGCCAATCAGCTTTAAGTGGCAGGTGTTGCATCCATACAGTACACAGAGATTTTCTCTACATTGAGGATTTCGAAAGTTTAGTTAATTTAGAATATACTTACTTCACATGTGTTTTAGCACAGATGGAGGACAGATGCCTGTGTGCATTAATATCCTCTTAATTGAAACAGTCAACTGAGGAAGAATGCTCTTAAGATTCAGCAAGTAAGCAACTCACATGTCTCAGGAAGTCCCTGAAACTTAGCATATTTATAAAACTCCTTCTCTGCCAAGTCTATATAAGCAATAAGGACTTCATAGGAAAGAAAAGCCTCTCTGCCTCATTGAGAGTCATGCAGGAGGCTCACAGGTTGCAGCTTTTATGTATTACATATGCTGAGGTGGAATTTTCAGTGAAGTACCTGCCTTTGAGTCATCCATGTTCCCACAAATAACCCATCATACAAACTCCTGTAAATAACCCCAATAAACTTATTGGTTCATGAAGTTGGGACTTTGGTAGGTTCATTTCTTTGGTTTGTCATTGGATGCTTTTGTAGTGTTAAAGAATGCTTCTCCACAGAAATCATACGACAATGCTCTAAGCTCTAGAGAAACACCTTCTAGTTTGTTCACTAATTTAAATATATGTGTCAAGTATAGGAATCCCAAAATGAAGGAAGAATGAGCCTTTCCCTTTGAAGGACACCAGGATCATTAAAGAGAATGGATCTAAATAATCTGAAAATAAGTGATAGTAGCTCTGACTTTAAAAGAACTCCATACTTGATATGATTTTACATTTTTATATCCTCTAATCATTTATCCCATTTTATAGGTGAGGCAACTAAGGCAGGCAGAGGGAGTGTATGTGCCTATGTAAAAGCAGTAGGGCCAAGAGCCTGCCATGTCTAAAAGCAGAGAACTTGGCCAAGAGCCTTCCAGGTGTTCTAATAACAAACAGATCTATTATGACATGACTCAATTGCTTGGGGCTACCAATCGCTCTAGTAATGTTTGAATTCTCTATAGAGATTAGCGGAAATCCAGGAAGCCAGTATGCTTAATGCCATGGGCTCATCTGAGGAAAAGAATCACAATGGGTTGCAAGCATAAAGAGAAGCAACCTCTCTGCTGCAGTTCTTGGTAATCTGGTCTTTCTGGACTGACAAACTCATACCATAGAGTTTCAAGAATGCAGTCACAACAGTGGGGACTCTCAAAGTCAGAAGTGCATCTTCCTTCAAATCAGAATCAGAAGGAACAGGTTTGGTACATGCAAGGGGACACCCAGAAGCACACCTGGTTAATGCTCACTGCAGCACATCCTTCCAGGACATTCAGGTACCCACAGCATGAAAATTGCCAGGGAAAGTTGGAGCTTAGAGTTGAAACTTCAGATGTCAACATCACGCTCCCATTCTTCCTGTGTATCCTGTCTTTTTGCTGAGTGCCCTCAGTATCCTCAGCATGATTGGTATCCTCTGTATCCATGGCATCAGCAACATCCTCAGTTCCTCTTTCCTCCTTTGCTCTGCATTAGGGAGACGGAGCACATTTCCCACTCCTGACGGTGATGGTAAACATATCTTAAACCTGCTTCTGCCTCTACAGTAAGCACCTTGGAGTTTGGGTATGTACTCACCATTTTTTCTTGATTAAGAAAGTGTTCAATAAAGGTCTTTCACATTTAATAAAATAGAAATGAAAATAGAGATCAAGTGTGTCCTTCTTATTTTAAGATTACTTCGTCAATGGAGAGTTTTGTAACAGATGGAAACTAGAACAGAGATCCACCGCTGCTCAAAATATGGAGAATAAGTGACTGTGGACTGGATACTCAGACTAAACAAACAGAATATTCCAGAATCTTGTAGCTGAGCAGCTGGTGAATGCCCGTGTCAGCCTTCTTGTTCAGAGAAGCAGACCTTTCTGCTCCCTCATTGGATTTGGGTAACAGATCTGGCACTGCCACTGCAGAAGCCCAGCTGATGCATATGCCTCTGTCGTGGTGACAAATAGCTTGCTTTTCCACCCTTTCACGACTTGGTCAGAAATAATCCGTGCTGTCTTTGCACACTTCCTGGCAATCAGAAACACTTTTCTTAAGAGAGAAGATGAAATATGTTACAATTCCCCCTTTTTCTTTCTGAGTCTGTTCTTTGCCTTCCGAAACATCGAGAAATTACAGGGCTCAGTGTTAGGATATAAAGACCCAGAATCCAGTCATTAGATGACAAAACCACCTAAAGCATTGGGCTTATTTGGCACCCCAATGCTTTAGTCTGTCTCATCTCCTTTCTGTGATGGAGATCTCACCTTTTCTTGCACAGTTTGGGAGATCAGTAAATAAATAGAACTCAAGTGTGTGAAAATCAGAAAGCCCTTTGGTCCTGAGTAAACACAGAGGGAGAACAATTGGCTCCAGAGAACTGCTTGTTGGGGCTATCCACACTTGATTCCTTCAGGAGGCAGACATTCTGCTGAAGGTGGAAGGGTGAATAGAATTGGTCAGAGTAAAGGTCAAGGAAGGATCCTCAGGTTGGAAGAAATGAAAGGTTCTACAGCCTACCGATGCAAAATATTACAATGGTGTGGTTAATCCATGATGGCAGGTCTGACTAGGAGGTGAGAAAACAGAGTTGAAATGGTGCTGTGGTGCCTTGCTGGGGACTATGAGTGGATCACACAGGAACCAGGAGAGCCGAGCAATGGTAGACAGCAGAGAGGGCCAATGTGAGGACGTGGAGAAGGTGGGCAGGAGGAGGCCTAGACATAGCCTTGTAGCCTGCCCCTGAAGTGGGAGGAGCCAACCCTGTGGACCCACTGCATCTAAGTTCAACTGAAGAGGATTTTCCCAAGGCCCGAAATACTCCCCTTCCTAACATTGATGCTTGAAAACTTACTACAGCATTGTCTTGAGTATCTTTTCTCTCCTGGAATATCACAGAATAGGATCCACTTATTTGAAGAGACAATTGTCTCTCATAAAGAATTAGTGAAACTCTGTCAAATTTTCACATAAGAACAAAGCCATGCTGTACAATGCAAATGGGACCAGTATACAGACAACATAAATGGATAGTTGTCCACTGTGCAGCTGGGCCATTTCTTCTTTGCCCAGCGTCTGGAAGTGTTTGCTCATGTCATTTTACCCTCCTCTATGTCCTTCTTAATCCCTTTGAGCTGAGAGGGAAGGGGTTGTGTTGCAGATTTATGAATGAAAGAATCAAAGCATAGACGTGATATGTCTAAAGCCAAAGGGTTGGTAAGTACCCAAACAAAGCTACACATCCAGCTCTCCTGATTCACAGGCCCCTCCTAAGGGATCTGTGCAGACATAAGGATGGTCAGGCAGGAGATAATCTGGCCTAGCCCTAGTGCTGAAGATAACTAAGATCTGATTGGAATACTTGCTGAGCATCTAGGCTTGGTTGCATTGGACACTGCTGTGTCTTCTTGGAAACATGAATTCAACACCATCATTTAAACTTGGGACTCTGAGGACTGGACATGCAGCTCAGGTGTAGATCTTGCCTAGAATGTATAAGGGCCCTGGTTTGGTCTTCAGCACAATATACACTGGATTGCTGATGTATGCCTATAATCCCAGCACTCAGGAAGTGCATGTGAGCAAATCAGGAGCTCAAGGTCATCCTTAGATGTGCAGTAAGATCAAGGTAATTCTAGGTCACACAAGACCTTGTTTCGAAAAAAAAGTAAAAGAAAAAAAAAGAGTAGAAAGAAGGGAGGGAAGGATAGAGAAAAGGAGGGGGAGGAAGAGAGGAAGAAAGGAAGATAAAATCAAATAAAACCTAAAATTGTAAAAAGAAGTCTCAAAGCCTCCAGAAGAGGTTCTATTTGCCTAAGGTCATATAACAAGTCAGTAAGTGTGTGTTTGTTTGTGGGGTGTTTGTCTTTTGCATTCATTTCTGTGAATCAAAATTTAGAAGAACGTGGAAAAATAATGTCACATTTCAGGAAAGAATATTGCAAGAAACCTCAAAGCCACAACCTTGGGGAACAGCTAAAAGAACGAAGATCAATCTTAGAAGAAAGAGAAGTCATGAAGTAGATGAGGCCTTGAGAAAGTTCCATGAATCAAGCTTCCTATTCACAGACTTCAGTTCACCTTAAGGATTTTCTTTTTTTTTTTTTTTTTTTTTTTTTTTTTTATTAACTTGAGTATTTCTTATATACATTTCAAGTGTTATTCCCTTTCCCGGTTTCCGGGCAAAATCCCCCTCCCCCCTCCCCTTCCTTATGGGTGTTCCCCTCCCAACCCTCCCCCCATTGCCGCCCTCCCCCCATAGTCTAGTTCACTGGGGGTTCAGTCTTAGCAGGACCCAGGGCTTCCCCTTCTACTGGTGCTCTTACTAGGATATTCATTGCTACCTATGGGGTCAGAGTCCAGGGTCAGTCCATATATAGTCTTTAGGTAGTGGCTTAGTCCCTGGAAGCTCTGGTTGCTTGACATTGTTGTACTTTTGGGGTCTCGAGCCCCTTCAAGCTCTTCCAGTTCTTTCTCTGATTCCTTCAACGGGGGACCTATTCTCAGCTCAGTGGTTTGCTGCTGGCATTCGCCTCTGTATTTGCTGTATTCTGGCTGTGTCTCTCAGGAGCGATCTACATCCGGCTCCTGTCGGTCTGCACTTCTTTGCTTCATCCATCTTGTCCAATTGGGTGGCTGTATATGTATGGGCCACCTGTGGGGCAGGCTCTGAATGGGTGTTCCTTCAGTCTCTGTTTTAATCTTTGCCTCTCCCTTCCCAGCCAAGGGTATTCTTTTTCCTCATTTAAAGAAGGAGTGAGGAGAGCTAACCAAACCGGTTGAGCTGTTACACTAGAGAGACTTGATCTTGGTAGGGGTTTGAAGTCCTACTGCAGATGTGGAGTGAGATCTAAGCCCCATATTGGGTTGAATGACTCTTTCTGACCCAGAAAAGCGAAGGTTCTCCTAAATAATTCATCAATTACCTAGAAAACAAACTTCATCTGAGCAGAGTTTTTGCTGACTTCTTCTATGCATTCTTTCCAGTTCCTAGAACATAGGCAGACTCCTATAGCCTAGTGAGTCATTCACAGTCCACACAGGGGGGCTCAAGACTGAGTGGAGGCAACCATATCCCTTGAGACGTAGGCTTAATCTTGGAGGAGCATCCACCCTACTGCAATTTACTTGTCTAAATAAGCCAGCAAATCTGCATAGATTGAGGGTCAGGTGATTCTAACTCTTAATGTAAAGACCTACCCCATCCTATTGCAAAGGGTGTGGATACTGGCATGGTGATGTAAGGATATTGAAGAACTAAGTTGGATAGGAGGAAATACAAGATGAGAATTTACATACCTTCAAACAGCCAAATCAGTCTTTAGTTAGAGACGTAGCATCTCTACTTCTCTAGCCCAGGCTAAGCCATGATAAAGCCGAGGACTCAATGACTAGAGTTTGGGAGAATGCATACTATGTTCTCTGAGCTGAGATTTTATAGCTAAGGACAGGGAATGAGACTCATTAAGGGCAGAATGAGGTAGTCAATTACTTTCCTTAAATAAGCTCTTTTTGAAACTGCAGTATCTGATGTCTCTGAAGTTGGGGTTAGTTGCTTTGCTTCAGCAAACCCCCAAATAGCTGGGGGAAATTGGGTTATTTTGCAGCCTGTCTTTTGGGAAGGAAAAGTTCTTTTGAGTGGGACACCTAGGCCATTTTCACCATGGACCACTCAAGTCTTTCTCATTGAAAAGCATAGATTGTGTCAGGAATAAGCAAAGACCAAAATCAAAGCCAGGATTTGAGCTGTTAGAGTTCTGGTCAGGAGAGGGACTGTTAGGCCAAGGTATGGACAGAGGTTTAAGGATGCTGTAGGGTGAGGGTTTATAGCAGAGGTAGTGGTAGGATTCTGTGGCCTGGAGACCAAAAGCTCCATGAGTGTGAAGACCATGCTTGTTCATTAGTGTGTGCTTTTTTTCTACCAGAGTAGATGCTCCCTGAGTATGGTGAGCAGTTATGTGTGTCAAACACATGGTTTGGTGCATGCCAGAATGAGTCAGTGTTCCCGGTGATGGTTACAATAGGGAGCTCCTTTCAGATTGGAGGGCTGGTTAAGAATATGGGCGTTGGAACCTTAGTTATTTTAGCTTAAATGTCACCTCCGCTACTTACTAGGCATAAGATTTTACTTAATATTTCTGACCTTCAGTATTGTATCCTGTAGAAAAGGCAGCTCATAAAGAGGTCCTGAAAGATTCGCTCTAAGGTATAAATGAGGTAGCATAAATAAATTCTGTAGAACAGTGTTTGGCATCAAAATTCTCACGTTGGTGGCCTCAGGCTAACAGTAGGAGATGGGAAGGACTAGTCTTGGTCCTGGGAGGAAACGTTACAGAAAACCGAGTTCTACAAAGCAAGCTGACCCCTCGAGGCTAGAACAGCAGACTCAAATCCTAATGATGTTTCTGCAACAATCAGAGACAGCAGAATCTCTCATGAAACATTATTAGCAGTACAGAAGTCATTTGTTTCCATGGTTTTCTAAGTCTTGTCCTTTGAAAAAGACTAAAAATGAGGACTGGTTGGGGGTGGGAAGCTTAGACATCAGTTGGACATGTCCAGGTGAAATGTTTCCTTCCAAGTTAGAACATGAGTGGTCTTGAGCACCCATGCCTGAGAAACACCTTGGTTGGCACTGGCCAATCGGCACTAATTACTGTGCTAATGCATCCTATGACGATGGGATGTCTTTGTAAGATAGGTTTCTAAAGATCTGTCGTTGCTGCT
The DNA here is from genome assembly GCF_021556685.1 of Rattus norvegicus. NCBI lineage: Eukaryota > Metazoa > Chordata > Mammalia > Rodentia > Muridae > Rattus > Rattus norvegicus. The sequence continues at coordinate 72,762,295 of NC_141543.1, read as the reverse complement.
GCTGTTTTGTTTTTCGTTTGTTTGTTTAGATACTTTGCAACATATAATCCAACATGCTTCCTGTAACCTGTGCCTGTAAGTACATTTGTGTCCCCTGTGAGGCTCTGTTCCCATCACTGGTACCTCTGGTATCTATTTCAATTTTACCACACTCCATTGCCACACTTAGGGGCTTTAAATAACCATTTATTTAGTCATTAGTTGGTAAACTGAGACTCAGCGGGGCAGCTCTGTTTCTTCCTGTGGCTGAAGGCATCCGGTGACCTCCATCAGATCTGGAAATCCAACATGGCTTCATACAGTGACTCAGAGCACCGGTTGGAGCATTTGAGAGTCAACAGAGCATCTCTGTGTTCTCCATCGTGTGGTTAGGCCTCTTGGGACATGACGTGGGACTCTTCTAGAACCAAAGTGAGAGCTTTCTGTTTCCCAAACTCTAGACCTCATACCAGCACAGCCGCACGCCGTCCATCTTCCTCTGATAAAAGTAATTTCCAAGAAAGCCTCCATGCAAGGGAAAGGGACCCAGATTCCAAGCTCCTATGGGAAGAGCAATTTGTGAAAATTTGTCAGTGGTCTTGTGTATTAATTAGTTTTCTGTTGCTGTGACAAAATGCTGAGCAAAAAGTAGCAAGGAAAGAAGATGTTGCTTTGGCTCACAGTTTCAGTCCATCAGGGCAGGAAGGCCTGGTGGTTAGGCAGCTGGTCACATCAACCACAGACAGAAAGGAAGCTTGTCTGTCTTCAGTTAATCTTTCTGAAAACAGTCTCATAGATGAACCCAGTGTTGTGTTTCCATAGTGGTGTTAAATCCCTAAATCCAGTCAGATTGACAATAGAGATGAACTCTCACCCTTTGTTGGCACAGAGGCTACCTTGGTTCTCCTCATCTCCCTCAAGGCAAGCACTGCTTTTAACATAGTTTTGATGAACAACTTGGTTTGGCTTGGAAGACCTCATTTCTATGGGAAATCATAGCATCTCTGTATTTTCTTCATCTGCCAAAAAACTAAGTGGAAGTCCATACAGGTGGAGTTGCTTGGTGAAAGTCACAGGGACAGACAGTGGCAATGGGACAGTGACATTGAACTGATGCCTTCAGCTTGTCTCCTTTTTCACTGTTCTTGAAATGTCTCCAATCGAACACAAAGGCAGAGTCCCACTGAGTCTTTGCAGGTAGAGGAGAGCTTTGAGTTGGGTGCCTGACACAAAGAGCCTTCCTTGTCTTCTGTTGAGTGCTTAGTCTGGAAGCAACTGGTGGGGAGCTTGCCTGCTCTGTGACAGGGTTAAGAGTGGTTACAGTGGCCCTGGATGATTCTTTTTAGCCTCATTAAGGGAGGAGACGGTATAGCCTACAGACTGCGGTTCAAATACAAGGAGGAGTCTGGGATGAGTCTCAGAACCTTCCTGGGTGCTAGACAGGGTGTGAGCTCCTGGAATACACTTTGTCTTAAGAACAAAGGTGATTCCATACGAGCATTGATCCTGGTGTCGGCAACTAGGTGGCCCTTCAGTGTCATTTCTCCTGGGCAGTGAAAGCTCCTTTATGCATTTAAACCAGAAAAGGCCTGAACATCTAAGATAGCCCAGAAGGGTTAGAAGTCTCAGTTAGCAGAACACTGTGGCTGAGCCCAGTCATGGCTCCCAGACACAACCCAGACCCTACTCTTTCCACCTACATAAAGGGATTCAATAAAAGAGTGTGTGGAAGAGAGGTAGAGAAACAAACACAGGATCTCCATTCTGATCTCCTCTCCCTCCTAAAAGTTCTACCCTTCTAACTCCAAGGAGCTGGGGTCCTTCTGCAGCCATCAGGGTTAAAATGCATGTTCTCTTCAACCCTATAAGGAACACTTCACAGCTTTCAAAACAGGCTTCTTCTCCCCCCTGCCCCCACCCTCCTCTTGCCTCTGAACCATAGCCACAGTCTATCTGTGGTCCCAGAGATTAAGGACGGAAATTTGACTTTTTAATTTTATTATTCTTGTTCTTCCTTCCTGCTTCATTAGAACCGTGTTATTGGCCTGAAATACTGTACGTAAATGATGCTCCCGGGCCCATCTGGAAGGTGGATTCTCAGGGGATATAATTATGCTAAGCTATTCTCCTGGGGGACAGTGCAAAAGGATTTAGCTCCTACCTAAGCCTTCTCTGCCTCTGCATCCTTCAGTTCTTCCCTTGGGGGACTGACTGATGTCCCTTGAGGCCCTATCCTACTATCCTACTTTGTGTGTGTGTGTGTGTGTGTGTGTGTGTGTGTGTGTGTGTGTGTTTCAAGGATATAGACACTTTCGTTCTGAATAAGCCAGGACACCAGTATAATGGAGATAATATATCACACCTTTGTATGACCTTGAAGGGGCATACCTTTGAGGCAGGGTTAAAAGTCAACATGGAGAAAATGTAACTTCAGATGATGGTGAAACTGCGCTGTGTGCCTTTCGTGTGGAGTCAGAGCTTGACCATTTTGTGCTCTGATGGTTGGGCTGGGAAGGGAACCTGGCTGCTGAAGGGATGCCCTTGATTCTAGCCAAGGTCACCGCCTCAAAGGCATAAATCCAAGATTCACTGTGTGTCTAAGCCTTTGCCCTCATTGGCAGAAAGACTCCTCACTCCTGGGAGCCTTCTTTCTCCTCCATGAAAGGAAAATAATCACCCTCACCCCTTATCTCAGAAGAGTGTGAGAAAAGGCTGTATGATGGGAGGTGAAAGCGTTTTGTAGTCATTCAAATAAACACGGCTCTTCTGCTTTTCTGTGCCAGTGGGTATGCGGATTAACTGAGTTTTCACCCTTGGGGTAGCACAACCTTGTAAACTTTAAGGTACCCAGCATTAAGTACAGACAAAGAATCCATATATTTGATATATGTGAGCACTGAAGGACAGGAAATAATGCCCAAGAAATCAAAATGTCTAGGTGTGTGCTTCATCTGGCCATGAGATCTCATGTGGGCCATTGCCTTTCTCCCTTTTACATCACATTTCCTCTCTCCCACCCTCTGTGCTCCAACCTAGCTCCTTTCTTATTCTGCACCCCTGTTAGGGGCACTGTCTTAGCCCCCCAAATACTGCCTTTTATTCCATGACACTCTGATAATCTTTACAAAATAAGGCATGGGTTTAGACATGGCAGGTATACAGAAGCTTAGCCTTCCTAAGTACATAGACAATGCGTTGCTTTAAGAAGAGGTGGCTATAGATGAGTGACTTGGATCACTAGGTTCCCAGGGCCTCCTACAGGCTCCTACAACCCACACCACCAGCTCTTGACCTCTTCTCTAAGGTTCCGGTTTCCTAAGGTCCAAGGCCACAGATCTATTTTATATAAATTATAAACAGTATGTGAAATCCTATGCTATATATTGTTTATGTTTAATGTGAGTGTCCTTACATTTGTGAGAGAATCATCTAGGTTGATGCATGCTTGTATTCATTGTCATTGCTGTATAGTATTCTGTAATCTAGGGAGATGTCAATATTCATAAATGCTATAACCATTTATGCTGCTCCCAATTTGAGGCCGTTATGAAGAGATCTGCTACATAATCTTTGGTGTCTCTTTAGGATGGCTTTATTGTGTTCTCACAGATAAACCCCAAACTAAGCACAGTAAGTCTTTGACTTGTGTTGCCAAAGTCTGTATCACAGCAACAGGTAGCCAGTCAATTCATAGCTGTTTAAAAATGTCCCCGTACCTTTTCAGAATCTGTTCCTCCTGCTCTCTTCACAGTCTCCATCTCCAGTCATTAGACTGCTTCTGTCAGCATATACTGACTTTAATTTCCCAGGTATTACTGAGACAGGATGATAAGGTAGGTATTATTATCTTTAGTCTGAATTCTGTTGGTCAGCATAATTGTATCCTTTGCGTGTTTTGTTTTCTTGTTTTGCTTTGTTTCCTGCTAAGTGGTATTCAATTTTCTAGATATACCACAGTTTATCATTCAGTCATTGATTGGTATTGTGTGATTTCCAGTTTGGGACTCTTGTAAACGAGTCTATTACAAACATTCACGTTTATGTCCTATGTCCTATGAACCTATGTGTTCATTTTTATTAGGCAAATCTGTGAAAGGGAAAGGGCTATGCCAAATAAGAGGCACAGGTTTACATTTTTTAAGGAACAGCTCTGTTGATTTCCAGAGTGGCCGTGCCACTTTGCGCAGTAGTGTTGGCGGTTCAGTTATTGTGGATACTTAATAAAACTTGGCTTTTGCCTTCTTGATTAAAGAAGAGTAGAATCTCTCTAGACTTTTGCTTTACAATTTCCTAATGGTTGGTTAACCCTGAGCAAATTCTCATCAGTCCTGATGAACATACAGAGATGTTTCTGTTGGGGATGTAATTCTCAAGAGAACAAAGTCTTGGTCTTGATGGACTCCATCAGAGAACATTGCCAAGCTACTTCAGAGTGAGTGATGCTGATGGAAGGATGTTATGGTACATATGACTTTTAGTATGTCCTTGTTTAGGTCCCTGTGTCTACTTCCCAACTAAAGCAGTGAACAGCATTTTAACTCTTTTTACTTCATAGCCCTATACTAAGTGCTATCCATACTCGGAGGTGATATAGCTGCATAGCAGAAGCTCAGGGAGATGTGTAGTTTCTCAAGGCTTCAGAGCTCACCGTTAGGGGAGGTGGAACTTATCCCAGGTTTAAGGCTAACAGCCCCGTGTCTCTGTTACATGCTCCATCTCCCTTTGATCACAGCACCTCCCAGGTGCTGGAGAAGACACATCTGAGGGATTCTACAGAACCGTTGTAGACAACTGATTTGAGAGGCTCTTACCATGATTACGAGCTCTGTTGCATGCTTGGAGCCTCTCCAGCTAGACTCTTCTCTACCCTTGAGCTGCTGGGATGGTTGGAAAAGAATTTCCAACAGTTGTGTTTAGAAAATTGGCTCGCCTTAAGCAAGCCCCCTCTTCTGTACTGGGAACCTCCTTGGCATGACAAACTCCTCAGCTCCCATTTGTCTTCCCCTCTAAGGCCTTGCTCTGTGCTCCACATACCACTGACTCCCTTGCTTTGTTGGTGGTGAGGCATGCACTCTCTCTCTCTTCCCTCACTCACCCTGAGATATGTCTTAGGAATGCCAGCTTTCCTGCTCTATCCAGCAAGGATTGTGTGACCTGCACAGCTTACTTGACATCTCTGTATTCTGTCCTTTCACCTGTAAACTGAGGTGAGCACAGGAAAGGTTTGGACAGTTGTGAAGTGGCATAGCAGGTTATGGTTCTCCCTCAAACTTTCTTAAGTGCTTCAGAGATGACAAAAGTGCCTAATCCCTGAAGGGTACAAGGTGGGGGTGGGGATGGCAGGAAACTGGGTGTCTCACCCCCCCAAAACACTTCCCGAGGCCTAGCTGTTGCCTGCAGCACTACACATGGGGGAGAACTCAGATAGTGAAAGTTCACAGTAGCTGCACTGTTGCTGACAACAAGGGGGTCTGTCACAAGTCACAAGTCACTGCCTAAGCCTGCTTGCATCTCGGAAACCGGTAGGTGAACACCGTGTCAACTGGCTTGGTGGTTGGTACTCTGTATGGTGCCTTCATTGTAGACTTATCACTGCTTCTGTGAACTTGGGGGAAGCCTTCAGTTCCTCTGATCCCCAGTGGTTGCATTCAACAAGATGATCAAACTTGCCTGGCCCAGTCTGGTTTTTTTGAGGTCTATCTTCTTAGGATGCTTTGACAAAATAACAGAGACCACGCAGAGAAACCTTGGTTCCTGTTATCACAGTTCTAAGGCTAAAATTCTCCAGCTGATTCAGATCCTGCTGTGAACTCTTCCTGCTTACAGACAGCCACATCCTCACTGTGTCCTTCCTTCCGTGGTGGAGAGGGAGGAAAGGATTCCTTCTGCCCTTTCTTAAAAGGCCACAGTCCTATGAATGTAAAATAAGGACCTTCATAAAACCAGAAGAGGGAGTGGGTAGGGAGATGAGAAAGGGTAATATAGGTTTGGTAGTGTCACCAAAGCATGTTGTGTGAGTGTATGAAAGTCATAATGAAATCCACAAAAATCATACAATTCCTATCTGCTAATAATACAGAGTGGCTGGGCCTGGTGGCATAGCCAATAATCTCAGCTCTGCAGGAGGTTCCAACAGAAAGGTCAGAAAGTTCAAGACCAATTTGGCTACAGAGGAAGTGCAAGGCTAGCCTGGGTGACTTACCAAGATGTTCTCTGATAAAACAAAAGCCATAACAAACAAACAAAAATAATAATTGGGTTTTTTTTTTTTTGTTTGAAGCACTGGGGAGATGGCTCAGTTAGCAAACTGCTTCCCGCATGCATATGGATGTGAATTTGTATCTCTAGCATCCATGGAAAAGCTAAGTGTGTTACTTTAACTGCAGCATTAAGGGGGCAGAGATGGACAGATCCCCGGAGCTTGCTGACCAACCCAGTCTAGTTGAATCAGTGTGAGATCTCGTCTTATAATATAAGATGAAAGGCTGGAGAAGTGGATCACTAGGTAAGAGATTTGCTCTGCAAATGTGAGAACCTAAAGTAGAAGTAGAACTTATAGCACTCACATATAACACACACACACACACACACACACACACACTCAGACACACACAAACATGTACACACACACATGCACAGAGACACAAACACAGACATATTTAGACACACATACACACACATTCACACAGAGACTCATACAACACACACACACTCAGACACATACGCACAGACACACACAAACATGTACACACACATACACATGCACAGAGACACACACAGACACACTCACATATACACATATACAGACACAAACTCACATACATGTAACTATGCACAGAGACACAAACACAGACATATTTAAACACACATATACACACATTCACACAGAGACTCATACAACACCCACACTCACACACAGAGTCACAGACGTATACACACAGAGACACACACACATTCACACACACACAGACACACAGACTCACAGTCCCCCATATACACATATACACACACATACAGCACACATATACTCACACTCACATACATACATACTCACAGACATACACAAACTGCCACACACAGACATTCATATATGCACAAATTCACACAACACCCACAGATACACATATATACATACGTGCAGACCCACACAACACACACATACTCATACACACAGACATACATATACTCATACAGATATACACACAAAGACACACTCACATGTGTGTACACATGCATATGCACACACTCATATAAACCACACAGACACACACATATATATACACACATAGACTCACAATATCCACACTTGGACACACATACTCACACATAGACATGCTCACAAATTCACACACATGCACACTCACGCAGACACATATAACTCACACAGATGCACACATATACATATACACAGACTCACACCACACACACTCACACACATAGACCTACACACATATACACACAGACATATGCATGTCCACATATGCATACACATTCACATACCACACACACTCACACATACACATAGAAACACACGTACAGATACATCATACACACATACTCCTTCATATACACATACAAAGACATACACACTCTCACATACATATAGACACAAACACACATGCATACACACACACACAGAAATAAGATTGAGCACAATAGATGAAAACACTCAATATCAAGACTAGTTTCCTCATGTACATACATGACTTCACCTCTTCATGCACACACATGACCATACCTCCTCATGTACACATGCAAAAAATACAGATTAGTGATATAGCTTAGTGGTAGGGGACTTGCCTAGCATGCATAAAGCTTTGAGTTCCATTCCCAGTCTTATAAAAACAAGCAGCAACAGCAAAACAGCATGAACAGGGTTAAAAAAAGAGCACGGTTCTATTGGATTTAGTTTCCTTCCTTATATTATCCAATTTAAGCTACCTCCAGAAGATCCCAGTCTGCAGATGGCAGTTATGCTGGGATTAGTATTTTAACACATGAAAAGGGTGGAGAAAGATGTCTACTCATAACAAGGGATTGGAATGAGATTATCCACACAGACATACTTCATAAAGACACAGAGTCCCTGTGGTAGGAGAGTTTCAGGCATGTTTGAGGGACCGTGGTGAGAACTGAGCAGCCAGGGCTGTGAGAGATGACAAGAGTTTCAGAGAGATCTAGGCTAACAAGATTGCTCTGTGGAGGATGAGGGATGGGGCAGCTGTGAAGGGAGAAGAGGGAGGTAATTTCCCTCCAGGGAGGTGACTTACGTATGTGCTGTGGATCTCTGCTCGTCTCCAGTTGTGGGAACCATTTCTCATCTGCACCTCAGTGTCTCCCAATGTGTCTGTGACTACAGGCGGCTTATCCCGTGAAGCTCTGGGGACGAGATGCAGGTGGGCAGATGGGAAGTATGGAGAGTCCCTACGTTATTAGGAGAGGAAAGCCATCGCTGGAAGTGGAAGCCTGCGAAACGAGGTTGACTCAAACGCAGCACCCACACACAGTAAGCAGACCCTACATTCCTCATGTCAGCCATGGCAACCGGCAGAGTTCCTAGACTAGTGTAAGTTCTCCAGATGAGTTTGCTGAAAAACATAATCTTTCCAAGAGGCATGATTTCGGAATCACAAAGAGAAGAGAGACAGTGCCAAGCCTTAAAACCTTCTACTGAGCAGGACCAGGGCCACCGCTGCCTCCCCCATGGAGACAGACAAGTTATAAGGAGATCTCAACTTAAGTCTTTCCAGAGGCACCAGAGGGCCTTTGGGTATGGCTGAATTTGGTATCTGTGGCCCACTGTCTAGACGTTGATCTATTCCTTTTCAGGCTGTGTAAACGTACCCCAAACCCCATTTTTCTAATCCAAGTGGAGTATACTAACAATCACTGTCTTCCTATGCTGTTTGCAGGGTACAAGTTCTAAGTGGTATAGAAGATACAGGTAAGGAAGGGGAAGCTGTTGCTATCCCCATTCTAAAGATAAAGACAAGAAATTAGGAGACATATGTCATGTGCCCAGATGTGCACCTCCTTTCAGGAATTGAAGTCTAGTGTGGGCCTGCTGTCAATAAAGTTTTGGATTCTAGAGCCACTGTAGTGGAGGGCAGGGGGCAACAAAAATAAACTGCTAGGCAGTATGGAGAGATATGAGAAGGGTTTAGAAAAATATGCCAACAAGGTCATGTTAGGTTAGTGAATGACAGCAGTGGGACTTGAACTCCGGACTCTAAATTTATTGATTCCTACATTCTCCCCCGCTAAGATGGGAACCAGCCAGGAGGACTTCTGCAGTGAAGGAGCTCTCAATATGCAAAAATGACATCTAAACCGAAATCTGCAACAACCAGTCCTTATGGTCTTTAAGAGAGCTCCAATGAGAGTTTGCATTGGTCCAAGGAGGAAAAGCCAACTTCTGACGGTCAGAGTCAGGGAAGACCTGTTCAAAGAGGAAGTGAGCCTACCGAGAGTCATGTTTCTAGCCAAGGATACCTGCAGAAGAAAAGCCAGTGATGGAGGATGGGGGAGGGTATGGTGTGCATGTGAGGGGATGCACAGGCATGTACACATGCATGTTCTATCACATCTCTCTCCCTTGAGACATTGTCTCTCACTGAACCTGGAATAACTCCTACCCTCCCTCCCTGCCAACCACCCTTTAGCTAGGCTGGCTAGCCAGCAAGTCCCAGGGATCTTTCTGGCCACACCCACCTCCCTCCCTCCTATTCCACTCTGAGGTTTACAGATACACAGAGCCATATCCAGTACACGCCATTGCTGGAGATCCGAACTCAGCTCTTCATGCTTGTTCCAGTAAACACTCCTAATCTCATAAACCACCTCTCCAGCCCCGAGGCCAGTGAATTCTAATGATTTCAAAAGCTGGCGGTGCTTTAAAGAACGTTCAAGGGGAATCTTGGAGATGCGGTATTTGCAACTAGGGGTGAAGCTTGCTTGGCTCTACTTCTCTGCGAAGTTCCTGTGGGCCAGGGTGGGGAAGACTGGAAGTTAGGGGAGCAGACTCCAAAACTTGCCCATTGTTTTCTGGGGCTCTCACTTTTCTTACTGCTGCATACTCATTTTTCAGCACTAGACAATGCTAATATTTTCAGAACTCGTATTAATATTTCATCTGAGTGCTTTCGTCTTCCCCTTAAACAAGTGTTTGGAGTGTGTTGCCACATCCCTGGGTAATTTTATTAAATCTAAAGGACAATTTCTTTTTACAACAGCTGAGTGCTTTGATTTTAAGAGGAAAATCAATAGGAAAGAGTCTGCCGAAACCGAAGGTTGCTTCATAGGCAAAGTGTCCGGGAACTTATCTATTCACTTTTAAATGGCAGAATCGTTCCAGCTGTAAAAATAATCACCTCTTGTGTGCATATAATAAGTGATATCTGTTTAAAAATAGAGGAGAAAAGCATCGAGCAACTTCTTTTCAACTGCAATACTCTGAGAACATGTTCCAGCTCGGTCCGCTCAAATGCTGGCAGATGTCAAGTGCAAGGGTGAGTTTTCCCACCTGCGCAGGACTCCCAGCCCAGCCACCAACTCCCAGTGCACCCTGCAGCCTGGCTTAGCTGGTCTCTGAGCTTGTAGCTTCCTCCTGTTTTGGGGGAATTGATGCTTAGGCGATGAATTTGTCTAGAGGCTGCAAAAGAGACAGAGAGGCTAAAATGAGCATTTCTATTTGGTTCAAAAAAGCAGATCAAGCAACACTGAGATTAATTAAAAGAACCGCTTTCATTGAGTTAACAGTAAGTAGAAAAACAATGAAATAATTGTTTTTGGAAACCTTTCCAACTTAAGATAAAAACAAATCCAAGGTAACCGTGAGTTCCCCCACCGGCTCCCACAGCTGATATGGGGATGAAGCCCCCTCGCCCCCAGGGTTGAATGAGATGATTCTTCCCCTTCAATTTCCAGACAGAGCATGGATCATCTCTGTGGGCCCTGCCTGTCTGCTGCTCCCCAAACCACCAGGCATTTCCTGAAGCTAAATTAACTTCATGCATGGCTGGCAGCTGCACCTTCCCACTGCCGCAGGGCTCTTGACTCTCATTAAGCCTTCAGGGCAGGTTTGCTGGAATACACACCCTGACACCCAGTCTAGGGTGAGGATGACTGAGACAGGAGCTCCACCCAGCACAGCCTTTGGCAGAAACACCAACCAATTGTCATTGCAAGCCTCCACATCCATGACAACCCACCCAGTAAATAGCTGCCTTTTGCAAAGTCCTATCAGTGTCCAGAGCTCTCCAACATTAATGTCTCCCAAGGGAGAGGCAGCCTGTCATATCCATTTTGAAGGTGAGGAAAGTAGGGCTGGCATTTGAAGCTTCTTAGAGTTGTATCACTCATGAAAGTGACATGATTCTTATAAGTATAGCACCAGCATTTTACAGCCTTTCTGGTTTTGTATTGACACTCTTCAGGTATGTAATATCACTTGATCCTCAGTGGCATTTTGGTGAAATATTAGGTAAGATGTGTGTGTGTGTGTGTGTGTGTGTGTGTGTGTGTGTGTGTGTGTGTGTGTGGTATGTGTATATTGCTCTTAAGGGGGTGTGCCCATGTGTATGCCGATGTGCACATGCATGTGGAGACTAGAGGTTAATATTGAATGGTTTTATAAGTTTCCCCACCCCTTATATTTTGAGACATGGTCTCTCAATGGACCTGAACCCAACCATTGTGCTAGGCTGGTCAGCCAATGAGCTCCAGGTATCCCCTGTCTTCACCTTCTCATTGCTGGAACTTATAGGCACCATGCAGAGTTTCACCTGGGGACATATGCCATATAGAGCTGTACCTGGCTTTTAGCATAAGTGCTGGGGATCTGAACTCAGCCCCTTATGGTTGCATATAAGATTGAGTCGCCTTCCCAGCCAGAAGGCAGAATTTTATCTCTGGGCTATTCATAAGAAAAAGCAAGACTCAGAGAGGGTAAGCGATTGGCTTGAAGCTAGAACTAAAGAACAAGAAAGCCAGATTCATCACTCTTATTCAACTGGGTCTCCCACTACATCAGCTTCATCCTGTCTGATTACAGTTAATGGTGGGAAATAAAGATTATTGTAAGAAAAGGCATTTTCCTACAAGAAGTTCAGAATGGAGGGTGCTTTGGGCCCATCCATCCAAACCAGGAAGAGTTTATCATTGAGGCTCTAGGTGAGAATGGTTCAGGGCATTCACGTGCTTATGGGCATTTATATGAGCAAAGGCCTCTATTAGGGTGACAAGGCTATCTGGGGAGATTGTCATTGTTGTTGGGGGTAGCACTTCCTGATGCCCAGATCTCTGATATGGCAAGTGCTCTGTAAATGCTCATGGAATTCATCTGATTCTTAGGAGCCTCTGTGATGTTGGGGAGAAGAAGAAGAAGGCCCAGTGGGTAAGTGCAAAGATGAGGATCTGAGTTCTAATTCCCAGTACCCATTTAAAAAATTAGGCATGACCTCTATAAACGTAAGGCTGGGGTTTTAAGGACAGGGTCAAGAGACTGGCTTGGGCTTGCTGGTTGTCAGCTAGCTCTGGGTTCAATGAGAGCTCCTATCCCAAGGGACTGTGGGTAGGGAGGGAGTAAGAATGATAGATTGGACCACCTGATATCTTCATCTGACTTCCAGACACACACACACACACACACACACACACACACACACACACTCTCTCTCTCTCTCTCTCTCTCTCTCTCTCTCTTTTTTATTATTAACTTGAGTATTTCTTATATACATTTCGAGTGTTATTCCCTTTCCCGGTTTCCGGGCAAACACCCTCTCCCCCCTCCTCTTCTTTATGAGTGTTCCCCTCCCCATCCTCCTCCCCCCTTGTCGCCCTCCCCCCAACAATCTAGTTCACTGGGGGTTCAGTCTTAGCAGGACCCAGGCCTTCCCCTTCCACTGGTGCTCTTACTAGGATATTCATTGCTACCTATGAGGTCAGAGTCCAGGGTCAGTCCGTGTTTAGTCTTTAGGTAGTGGCTTAGTCCCTGGAAGCTCTGGTTGCTTGGCATTGTTGTTCATATGGGGTCTCGAGCCCCTTCAAGCTCTTCCAGTTCTTTCTCTGATTCCTTCAATGGGGATCCGGTTCTCAGTTCAGTGGTTTGCTGCTGGCATACGCCTCTGTGTTTGCTGTATTCTGGCTCACACACACACTCTTATACACACACTCACACACACACACACACATATGCACACACACTTACACATACATGCACACAAACAGCAAAGTTACAAAAGTTTTCAAGTGTGTTTGCAGGGTAGCAACTTAGCTCAGAAATCATCTACCCATTTTCCTACCTCCTAGATGAGGACTCGTAGGCCCCAGGACAACTGTGCACTGGCCTAGATCCATTCAAAGTAGAACAGGGCCTAGAAGCTGGGGCTATGCCCTCATTAAGCATAAGAGGACCTTCTCTGGAGCTATGTAGCCTCCTCCATGTGTCTGCAGAGTTCACTGGAGTAAGAACAAAGTACTGCCCATTGGAAGCCCAGGGAACATTGGGTTGGGCCACTTGCCACTTTGCAAGCAAAGAAAATGCACTGCCGTACTTGAGGAAAAAGCTTTTCCTATGTAGGTTAAACACCTCACCTCTCCTCAGCCTCATTTACTCCGTGCCTTTGTCGGGAGACCCTCAGACAGAACCCAAGCAAGCTGCTGTTCTTTCCAGGTGTCAATGGTTCTCAGCCATGAAAAACCAGGTGGTGGCTCATGCAAGCTGGAAGGACACCCAGGGGGTGCTGGGGGCTTCTGGTTCACATTCTATCAGCTTAGGTGATGTCAGCTTCCAGTGGAGACCTGGGGTCAGTGTACATACGCAGTCAGCCTGCTAGGCAACAGGCAATGGAAGCCCAGAGTAGCATTCCTGGCAAATGATGAGTTTCTCTTTTCTGTCAGAGCCCTAATGAGGTTTCAGTGCCAGGAGGCAGCAAAGGCAGAACAAACAGCCCAAAGTTGCAATGTCACTGACAGTAACTAGGCTGCACAAGCCCTGTGCAGCCTCATCTGCCTAAGAGGGAGAGACAGAAGGGGCAAAGCTCAGCCCTTTTAATTGGGGGTGGGGCAGAGAGGGAATTCTCAGGAATCCATCTGTGCATGCAGGAGGGATCTAGAATTAACCCTTTCTGCCTCATTAGTTGCTAAATGCTAAGAGTAATAGCCACGGCTGGGAACAGGAGTGCTAGGTGCTGTTTCTGTGAGCAGAGACTCTGTAGTGGGCTCCTTGGGAAGTCAAGGAAGCAGCTCCAGACACTGGACAGCCCAGGCTTACCATATTACCAGCCTCCTGCCTTCCCATGGACAGCCCATAATCTCTAGACCTAGCCTATGATGTCTAAACCCCAGAGAGGGCTGACTTACTGTTTAAGGGTGAGGCAGACCTGGGTTCAAATCCAGTTATAGTCTACTTATAAAGCAGGAAATAGTTGCCTCGTGAGGTTTTAGTGAGGGTGAGTGAGATAACATCTCTATATCACGGGGATAAAATGTTATATATTAATCAAGTGACTTGTTTTCACCCTTGAGCCCATCCCAGCTGCACTTGCTCATGTTTAATTGCTAAAGATCTTGTCTTTGGAGCCTGTTTCAGTTCATGTGCTGCTCTAAGAAAACTCCAGAGATGGAAAACTTTAACAAACATCAGAGATATATCTTCCCAGATATATCTTCCCATGGTTCTAAGGTTGCAAAGCTGAGACATTCAAGGTAGAAGGCCTAGAAAGCCCCTCTGTATCATAAGGGCTACTCTCTGATTCTGAGGTGGTGTCTTCAGGCTGTAAGTCCTGGCTAGGAAAGACACCATGCATTCTCCCATGGTGGAAGGCAGAAGAAAGGGAAAGGGTGAGGGAGCTAAATGTGCCATGAGGCTTCTTTTATATGGGACTTAACCTTGTTCTCCTGAGAGGCCACATGGCTGAATTCTTCTCAAGACATTAATAACACCTGAAATTTGGAGAGGAAACATAAGTCACAGCCAAGCCTGCCAGCTCTGTGTGTGAGCTTTTGAATATACGATGAAGGGGGGGAGGGGGAAGAAGAAGGGAATTGCATTCCAAAAGTCAAGAATACCTTAGGAAAAAGGACAGTGGAAGCAGAATGATAAGGAGTAGTTGGGGTAGAAGAGAAATGTCATAGGAGTGGGCTTGCATTGAGGCTTGAGTGGAGGCAGAGACAGATAAGTTACAGAGGAGCTATGAAAGGTGACCTTTGACAGTCAACTTGACATAGCCTAGATTTGCCTGAGAAAGAACTCTCAGTTGATGCATTGCCTAGTTCAAATTGGCCTGTGAGCCTGTCTGTGGCATGTTGCCTTGGTTGTTTATTAATAGTAGTGCCCCACCCACTGTGAGTGACACAATTTCCTAGTTCAGGTGGCCCTGGGTTATATAACAAAGCCAGGTAAGCAGGAGCATGTATGAGTCATTAAGCTGTGTTCCTTCCTAGTTTCTTTTTCATGCTCCTGCTTGAGTTCCTGTCCTGATGTCCCATAATAATGAACTGTGACCTGGAAGTGTAAACCAAATAGACAATTTCCTTCACTAAGTTTCTTTTGCTCAAAAGTGTTTTTATCACATCAGCAAAGACAAAGAAAACTATTGAGGAAGAATGAGGAAGACATATTTAATGAATGGTTATTAATTAGCCAGTTCTTTACTTCATGCCAGGAAACAATTAAAGATCATAACAGCAGTTGTGTTCTGTTGGTTATTAAGGGGACAGATCACATGAGACTCCAGGCTATTGTTGGTTACACAGTATAGTGTAGTGCTTGACACATAGTACACACTAATAAAACAACGGGTGTTAAGACATATAGAGAATTTGAAAAATGGGTCATCTCTATCAGCATCTGTAGTTCTTAGGAATATTTTTAGGAGTGTGCTCTTGCCTCTGCAGCTTGTGCAGGACAAGAGAAAAGAGATACTGAAGTGCAGAGATTGGTGTCCAAGACCCAACTGTGAAAGAAACCAGTAGTGAAGGAGGGACAGTGGCATAAGACAGGTCTGTTGTCATTACCATCTTGGCTGAAGTTGAACAGAATTCTGGGAACATCAAGCAAGGAAGAAATAATCAGCTCAAAGGGGCTTAAGGCTGGGCACAGTAGAGATGAGGAAGAGCCCTAGCTGTCAAGCCCCAGGGAAGTGGTTCTCAGTACTGGCTGCACATTAAAGCTGACTGGAGTGCTTTCAAAACCACTAACATCTGCTCCCATCTCAGATCCGTTGAGGTAGCATTTCTGACTCTGGGCATCAATATTTTTATGATGTCCCTAAACGACCCTAACATCATGAAGAAGCTCAGCTTAAGGTATTTCACGAGTGGCACCAGGGTTGAAAACTCAGCCCTGGTGCCACTTGTGAAAACACCATGCTGAAGATCTGAGCTTGGAGAAAAGACTATAAGATGCCAGGAAGATCAGGGCTTGCAGGCAACATGAGATTCTTTCCTCCGGTGGGACACTTAGTTTGTAGCTTCAGAAAGACCTGCTCCTGAAACTGCTCAGGCGGGCCTAGGGGCAGGAGTTCTAGAATCTGCCTGGAGGAAGGAACTAATGCGTCAGGCTCATTTTAATATTGGGTTCAGCCAACAGGGGTGGGGCCTGACATAGGTGGACAGGAATCCAAACCAGCATCAGGCAAGATGGTTCCCAACGCAGATCCAAGGCAGAGGCTATATAGATTAGGGGCTGATAGTCATAGGCTGGTCATGCACAGGAAGGCAGTTTTTAGAAAGGCTAAAATCAAGCTCTCATGCAGGGCCAGGGTTGATGGGGTGGGTAAAAGTGGCACATGGCAGCAGTAATGCTGATGCTGGAAGATGTGGGGATTGATGGAGTCGGTGTTGTGTGGTGATAATTTTATGATGGGGAGGTAGTACTGAGGACCCAATCCTGATATTCATAGCATGCAGTGTAACAAATGACCTCCTGCCATAGGTCATATGCCATTATTCCTTACATTCCTATAGATCAGAAGTCACAGTGAGCTTCACTGGCTCCTCAGCCAGAGGCCTCTCAATGCTAAAACTGAAGTACAGTGAGGTTCAATGTCTTGCTGGGGGACCTGGGGAGACATCTGTTGATGGTTGAACTCAGTATTAAAATTATTGGGCTAAGATTCTTATTTCTTAGAAGCTGTTACCTTAGGTCAATCTTTTGCTCTAGAGGCCTCTGATAGCCCTTCTTTGTGTGTTTTCCATATTGTTTCCATTAGCAAAGGCAGGCTCAGTCTTACTGCACTGGCTTTCCCTCTCTCTGTCCAATATCTCTTGTCCATGTGGCTAGATTGGGCTCATTGGAGGTCTTAACTGGAAGGACACCCGGAAGATCTCCTTCTCTGCGGTGTAAATACAGGCCCTAGAGATTGAGACATGACCTCTTCAGTGGGAAGAGTTCTCTGCGGTAGTGATGCTGAGATGGTAGCTTTGTTGGTGACATTCAGGCTTTTGATTTTGACATAGCATCCTGAGGTAGAACAGGTTCTCACTGGCCGAAGAACAGAGTGTGACAGCCTGCTGGAGCAGCACTGGAGGTCAAACAGAGTAATAAGAGCTGAACTGCAGGTAGAGAAACACATAGTATAGAAAGGGATTCAGAATAGGGCTAGACTCAAATCCTTCACAGTCCTGTCATGTCCTCCATCCCCTGTAGAGAGAATAGCTTGTGTATTATATGGCTGTATCACCTGTCAGTTAAAAACCCCAGCGCCTATAAGAAAGTGTAGAATAAAAGGTGGAACATCCAGGAGGCAGAAGGAATTCCAGGACAGATCCAGGCATGGGAGATTCCCCCAGGAAGATGTGATCAGATGGATACATGATACCTTAGCACAGGTAACCAGCCACATGGTGCATTGTAGATCGGAATAAATGGGGTAATTGGAATTATGATCTAATAAAAGAGAAGAGCCTACTATCTATATGGCCAAGGTATTTATTTGTAGATATATTTTGAGTCTGGGTTTTATTT
The DNA here is from genome assembly GCF_021556685.1 of Rattus norvegicus. Taxonomy (NCBI): domain Eukaryota; kingdom Metazoa; phylum Chordata; class Mammalia; order Rodentia; family Muridae; genus Rattus; species Rattus norvegicus. The sequence goes on along the minus strand of NC_141543.1, from coordinate 72,744,348 downwards.
CTGAGCATGGGGCTAGGAGGAAGAATCAGCATAACTTCTACAACTCTCCATGAGCTTCTCCCAAGCTATTCCATGAGCTCCTGAGGGTAGTGCTCGCTCTTTCTTGTCCTTCCCCCTGAATCACAGGGAGAAAGGAGAAGATGGGAAGACTGGTTGTCAAACACTACTGTTACATATTATCTAATGGAAATTCACAGCTCTCACTTTACATGTGAAGAAGCTGAAGCATGGGTAAATTGTGTGACCGACCAAGCACACACAGCTAGTAATCTGCAAAGCTGAGTTTGAGCCCAGGATGCTTCTCTCTGCATCAGTGTGTATGCTCAACAGAGCCCAATTCACCAGTGACTGACAGGGAGCAGTGGGCAGCTTTCTACCTCCCCACCAGGTGGCTTCTCTGATGTGCTCTGAAGTTAAGCAAAAGGTAGGTGGTTGTTCTTGACAGGATGACCATTCCTTTGTAATCCAGGCTATGGCTTGATTCAGTCTATTTTAGGTATATTTTCTTAGGATTGAAAACGTGAAGTAAACATTGTGTTTGGCTTTAAGTTCTGGGAGAAAGATGGAAAGGAGGATTAAATAGTTGATCTTGTTCCAACAGAAGGCTCCCCCATTCCAGCCTGCTCAGTGTGTGTGTGTGTGTGTGTGTGTGTGTGTGTGTGTGTGTGTGTGTGTGTGTGTGTGTGTGTGTCTGCCTCTGGCAGCTGCCCCTGGCACTCCAAGACTGGCTGCCACTCATTATGGAAGGCAAAGCATACAACTCGCCTGCTGCTGTCTCCCCTAGCTGCAGGCTGCAGCCCAGCATCCTTGACCAAGCCCTGCCCCCTGACCTCCATTCAAAGGCCACAACCCTCATCATGGCACAACTAAAAATCACCAGAGGACTGTCTTTTGAAGTGAGGTGCCTCAATTTTGTCTTGACTATTTTAAGGGTCTAGAGAGACTGTTTCAAAAGATAATCCGTTTGTGGATGATAAATTCAGCCATTGCAGTGTGAGTGGATGGACTGGGGATGTGGGTCTTGCATCTCAATAAAGCAGAGCTCTTGTTTTTTGATGTTGCTTTGATTTTAAGACATCTGCACAGGGTGGTTTGGCTTGGAACAGGGGATGTTCCCACTGCTTCTCCCTCACTTAGGCTGCTGGATCTTTTGTTAGAGCGGAAACGGAAACCCTGAGGTGGAGGTGGAGGTGGAGGTGGAGGTGGAGGTGGAGGGTGGGTTGTTCCGGGTCATACTGTTGTACCAGGGAAGATCTCAGACTGGAAGCTTGTTTTCATGTCAGGCTACTTCCCGGTGAGGGAAGGAGAGGGGCAAGTGGTCATTTGAATCTGAAGCATATGGAGGGGAGGAAAAGGGAAAAGAGAAGAGAGATAGGGGTGGGGACAGACAGGGAAGGAGAGGGGCAAGTGGTCATTTGAATCTGAAGCATATGGAGGGGAGGAAAAGGGAAAAGAGAAGAGAGATAGGGGTGGGGACAGACAGGGAAGGAGAGGGGCAAGTGGTCATTTGAATCTGAAGCATATGGAGGGGAGGAAAAGGGAAAAGAGAAGAGAGATAGGGGTGGGGACAGACAGGGAAGGAGAGGGGCAAGTGGTCATTTGAATCTGAAGCATATGGAGGGGAGGAAAAGGGAAAAGAGAAGAGAGATAGGGGTGGGGACAGACAGGGAAGGAGAGGGGCAAGTGGTCATTTGAATCTGAAGCATATGGAGGGGAGGAAAAGGGAAAAGAGAAGAGAGATAGGGGTGGGGACAGACAGGGAAGGAGAGGGGCAAGTGGTCATTTGAATCTGAAGCATATGGAGGGGAGGAAAAGGGAAAAGAGAAGAGAGATAGGGGTGGGGACAGACAGGGAAGGAGAGGGGCAAGTGGTCATTTGAATCTGAAGCATATGGAGGGGAGGAAAAGGGAAAAGAGAAGAGAGATAGGGGTGGGGACAGACAGGGAAGGAGAGGGAAAAGAGTACGGGGAAGGGAAAGGAGGCATGAAAAGAGAAAGACGATGGAAGCGGAGTGCGAAGGGCACTGCTGGATAGTTTTATGTCAACTTGATCCAAGCTCCAGTTATCCAAAGGGAGGGAACCTCAATTAAGAAGATGCTTGCATTAAGATCCAATTGTAAGGAATGTTCTTAATTAGTGATTAATAGGTGAGGGCATAGCCCATTGTGGGTAGTGCCACTCCACAGAGGGTTGGTCCTGGGTTCTATAAGAAAGCAGGCTGAGCAAGCTATGTGGAGCAAGCTAGTAAGCAGCACTCCTCCATGGCCTCTGCATCAGCTCCTGTCTCCAGGTTCCTGCCCGGACTTCCCTTAGTGATGGATGGTTACCTGGAAGTGCAAGGTGAAATAAGCCCTTTCCTCCCCTTTGCTTTTGGTCATAGTGTTTCACTAGAGCAATAGAAACCTTAACTAAGGCAGGGTAGAAGGAAGTTGAGGTGAAAGGGGAGGAGAAGAGGAGTAAAACAATGGGAGGTGGGTAGAAGGGAGGGGAGGGGAGGAGAGGGAAAAGAAAAGTGGAGGCAAAGGAGCGTGAATCTATGAACCAACGGTGTTGGGGATTTCTCAAGGAAGTTCCATAGCTAGAGCCCAGTGCTCTTGAGTGTCAAGGGGGAGCCTGTATAATTAGAATAAGCAACAATGAGTTTCAGAAAAGCCCACCACCACCATAACATCCCAATGCAGAACCCAGATCAGTCACTTGTGAACCAGACTTGAGACTCATAAGCCTGGCTGAACAAGCAACGATGGCATCTGAAAGTCTGGAAGGCCAAGACAGCTAAGATCAAAATCCTGCAGGAGGAGATGAAACCATCCAACTATACAACACACACCGCTGTCAGGTCAACTATCTCCTGTGGCCCAAAGAGCTCTCACTGGATTCAGAAACCCAGGCAAACACACCTATAAAAACAATGACCAACGATTAGGCTGCTGACATTAGGGTGGTGGACTCATCATGTTCTCGGACTCTTTAATTTGTGGCTGTTTTGGTCCAAACATGGAAATGGTAGCTCGATCTGGCATCTAGACCTCAAGCATCCTCACATCTTCCATCTCATCTTCCTGGAAGCTGGGACTGGTCCGTGCAGATGAAGGAGCTTGGAGAGACAGCTGGCCCAGAGGAAGCCAGGGCCCAGCAATGTAGATGGAGGGAACTCCTGAACAGACCAAGTTGGCCCATCTCAGCCTGCCAGCAGGATCACAGCACATCATAAAACCCTGGTTGCTTGAAGCCACTGTGCTTTGAGATAGTTCACAGGACAGCAGTAAATAACGGAACAAAGAGATACATTTTCAGAGTCTCCTTCGGTTCTGATAAACTAAAGTGTTACGCTTTGTGATAAATAACTTATGCTCTATAAATTTAGGAAAGCACGCAGAATTCTTTCTCTCTCTGTTCTCAGCCTTGCACTTACTTGAAAGCAATGTGTTGGATTGGTATAGATTTTCAAATACCATAAGATGAAGAAAACAAAACCCAGAGGACTGGGAAGATGTATCTGAAGGTAGAACGCTTACCTTACAAGCATGAACACTTGAGTTCAAAACCCCAGAATCCATGAGGGGTGAGAGTGGGAGGTCTGTAGTAAACTTGAAATCCCAGTTCTTCAGGGGAGGAGTCTCTGGGTTCTCTGGCCAGTTAGTCTCACCTCTTCAAGGAGTTCCAGGGCAGTGAGAAACCTTGTCTTTCTGCTGTGGCCCAAGAAAGGTAGCCAATACCTGAGAAACAGCATCTACAATTGTCCTCTGACTGTGACACATACTTATGCCTGCACACCTATGTGCACCTATGCCTACATGAACATGCATGTACACACACTCGGAATTGCCTTTTGCTTGGGATTTCAGGCCATTTCTTCCAGGTAAATGCTGTGTGTGTTTCTTAGGCTCTTTTGAGGCAGGATGGGATGCTACTCATGTTGTCATATCTATAGCTTTATCAGTACCTCTTTATATGCATAGCACTATTTTGCAGCTCCCTTATTCCCATTAATCATTATCTCAAACAAAGAGTATGCTAAATTTACTTCATAGTATATTAATTTGTTTTGGAGCTGTAAGAACCTGTCTTAGTTACCTTTCCTGCTGGTCTGATAAAACATCCTGACAAAAGCAACTTGAAGGAAAGGTTGAGTTTAGCTCTCCATTCAAAGGTGGGGAAATGGAGGTGTCTGGAACAGTGGTTGTACTGCATCTACAGTCAGGAAGGAGAGTGCGTTAAATGTTAATGCTCAAATGTCTTCCCCAGTTTTCACAGCTCAGGATCCTAGCCCAGGGAATGGTGCCACCCACAGTTGGTAGGTCCTCCCACCCCAATTAACTTAATCAAGATAATCTTCCACAGACATTCCCAGAAACACATTTCCCAAGTGAGGCTAGACCTCATCAGGTGAAGTCTGGGGCTAACCATCGCAGGGTTGTTGTTGTTGTTGTTGTTGTTGTTTTGTTTTGTTTTGTTTTTCTGACCACTGTAAGTACATCTGTCATTCTCTATAATACCATCCCATGTGAGAATCCTAGTACCATGCAGGTTGGTCATCATACACAGATGAGAAACTGAGTCTGAAATAACTTGAACACATGCCCAATGGCACAAAGCTAATGAAAAAAAATTTTTTTTAGCTTAAATGCATTAGTATTCCACAGGGACCCAAGACATGGGCAAAGCTGAAACCAAAGACAACACTAAGAAAATCACATTACGAAGAAATTAGAGAGTTCTAATTGTCTCATTCATCGTTTTCTCTGTGGTCATAAAGGGATGGCTGATCTCTAAAACACTGAAAGTACAAAGATGTGGGCTTTTGTAGAAATTCCAGCACAGCCTTGTGGGTAGGGTAGTAGTGGAGGGTTCTGGGAGCTGGGAAGATACTGCTTCACTTCATAGCTTTACCCTTGGGCCTCATGAAGCAGAAATGAGCCACACATAGCCAGATGGTACCCCAGGGGATCACGCATAATGTTCCTTGGCCTGGATTTTTCAGCTGGGGCTCAGCTGTGGGAACATCGCTCCCTCTGTGAGACAGAGTTGCAAACTAAGGCATAGGTGGTATATCCTGGGACACCATCCAGAAGCTGGGCTACTCTGAAGGTTTAGACTGGAGTATGTCCTGCCACCTTACAGACAAGATTCTATCACTCCACATCCCAGTCCCAGTTTTAATTGGAAGAAGAGGATCATGGGTAAAGGAAGCACTAACTGCATGCTTCTACATACCTGTCAAGTCTTACAATGGGTGTAGAGAACTCTTAGTGCTGTTTCAGAGCTAAAGAAGCAGGTTTCAGGGACTCCATAAGCCTCCAGATATGGAGCAGCTTAGTGGCTGGGGTGTTTAGGGATCCTGTGTGTGAAACTGCTTGATTGTTGTTACCTTTAGCCATATCTGAAGCTTGGCAGCAAAGCAGGCTGGAGCCTACAGCTCAGGCTTCTGGACTAGAGACAAAAGCAATAGAGTCTGAGGAAGGAGACCCCAGGGTTAGAACATCCTTTATTCCATGTCCTGCATTCTGTCCAGGGAGCAAACAGCACAGCCAGTGAATGTCTTTAGATTTGGAGCCAAGAGCTGAATCCAAGTCCTAGGAATAGTGACAGATAAGTGGGAAGATGTCACATGATAGGTTCAGGACTCAGGCTGAACCACCTAGTCCACACCTGGGGATTTCCGTGGGATAGCCATGTAAGATATTGGTCGAATTTAATGTTGGTCAATCTCTGTGCCTTGGTTTCCCTGTCAGTAGATAGAAGGCTAAAAACAGCACCTAATTCATGAGGTTACTAAAGGCATGAATGAGTTAATTTGCATATAGAGCTGCAAATACTGCCTGGTACATAACAGGAAAGTGGGAGCTGCTTTCATTTCTTATCAAGCTGTCTGAGTCTGTCAGCCATGAACCCAGACTAACTCCCAGTGAGGAGAAAAGGAAGTGAAGAGTTCCCAGTACTGTCAGGTCTCCAGAGTTACTTGCTGGAGAATAGGCATTCTCTCTGCTATCACCTTGCCCAGCACCCTCTGGTCACAATGAGCCTCACAGTTCTCACTCAGGCTTGGAGGGTTTCAAGGGTAGAAAACAGGGGGCTCTTCTCCCTGGGTCCGTAGAACTGTTCAAGCGTCATGTCTACTTTTAGAGCTGTGCCAGGGATACATCTTGGAAGGGTACCTCACAGGAGCCAGGAAGGCAATGTTCTGGCTGCCCAACAATAGACTCCATTTAACCTCAGGGACAGCAGCATCTTCTTTTCTCTCTATGGGCATGGAGGTCCCTCGGTCAAGCTGCCCCTCAGGTTACCCTGGGATCTTACTGCCAGTTGTCACAGGCAACTTTGTCCAGCTTTCCTAAGCACATCTGATTCCATCAGATCTGAATATCCCCCTCTTTATCAGGACCCTTGCCCCAGGGCACTGGAGTCAGGCCACATGGTTAGTTATTTCCAGGAGGTTGCTTCTGACTTAAAGCAGGGGAGCGATCTCCTCTGGAGCCAGGTGGTGGATGGGGGTTGGGAGGATAGTGCCCTGGGAAAATTGTGCTGCCAGTTGTTATGACAACTGTTGCTAGATGTCACCAGGAATCCACATTAGAGATTGACCTTCCCAGAGAAGGGGAAAAAATATACTTTGAGTAGGATTGTTTCCCTTCGTTGAGCTAGTCTCACCGATCCATCAATCCATTCATCTGTCTATCCACCATCCCACCCACTCAGCCACTCACCTCTCTGTCAATTCATCTGTGCACGCAAGTATTTGTCTCATACTGTTTACTAGGGTTACCGTGGATCTCTGGGAATTCATGAATAATCCTATGCCCATCCTTAAATGATCAAATCAGAATAAGAGAAAAATACAAATAAAAAATATTTCTGGACAGGTTAGAGATTGGCTAAGTAGATTAAGGTACTTTGAGCCAAACCTGATGACCTGAATTTGATTCCCAGGACCCGCAGTATTGAGGGAGAAACCCAACTCCTGCAAACTGTCCTTGGACCTCCACATACATGCCAGGGTTGGCTGGGGTGAAGTTGCCTGGGATGGAGAGGTGAGGCACAGGTGTGTGTGTGTGTGTGTGTGTGTGTGTGTGTGTGTGTGTGTGTAATGACTAGAGTCATACTCTTGACATCCAGGAGCATTTGGAGTGTCCTTTGATGTCAGCTGAGAAGAAATACTCCAGAAGGGGAGATAAGAGCCTGGAGGGAGCTAACTAGAAGGGCAGGTAGAAAGAAAAAGGCTGTTATACAAGGAGTAGAAGTACATTTAACTTGGCAGTGAGAAAGCCCTTGCAAAGTACTGTGGAGTGGGGAATAAATGCTGAAGTGTTCCAGGGAGAGTGAAGTGGGGGCCATGGTATTAACCTCTCTTCTGGGAGCTTAAAATGAAGGAAGCAGAGCAATTGCAACCAGGTAGGAGAGGAGGGTTCTTCAGTGTGGGACTTCAATGCATTCTGCGGATTAAGGGAAAGTCAGTCATGGGAGAGTGACAATGCGTCACAGATGGGACATGCAGAAGTGGCTGGTGTTACCAGCAACTCAGCTCTGTAGCTGTAGGGTTAGTTACTGTGGGTCAGAGGTACACGTCATATCTCTGAGTTGTCAGCACATACAGAGAACAGGTTTGGGAGCAGGTATGAAGAGATGACCATTTCAAAATGGAAGACCCGTAGGTGTTTCTCTCTGTGTGTCTGGATCTGCTTCTCTATGTGAGTTTGCATGTGTGCATCTTCAGTCTGTGAGCTTGAGTAGATCTCTGAGTGTGGAGGTATCACTTTGGGTGTGGGTCAGGGCAACAGGAGTGTTTCAGAATTTTCCTACCTCTGACTCTGGTGTGTGTGTGTGTGTGTGTGTGTGTGTGTGTGTGTGTGTGTGTGTGTGTGTGTTAGTGTCTGTCTGTGGGGGTGTGCCTGTGCCTGTTCCCCTGTGTGCTCATATCTGTCCATGTGTGTGTGTTGTGTGGGATGACAGCATATAGTATGTGTCAGAGAGTCAGAGAGCTGGAGATTCTTCTACCCAAAATCATTCCCGTTATTCAAGAAAATAACTGGCTCCTGAGATGGAGCACTAAACTCAAGATCTCAGAGAATGGGGTTGGAGGGAGACCAGTAGGAATTATTTGCTTTGCAAGCATGAACACCTGAGTTTGAACCCTCAGAACCCACATGAAGAGAAGGTGTGGTGCCATGTGCTTATAATCTCAGTATCTGGGATATGAAAACCACGAATGCACCAACCAGCCTAGCTAGACAGGCAAGCTCTGGGCCAACGAGAGACCCTGTTTCTGAACTGGCTGGGCAGGACCTGGGGAGCAACACCAGAGTTTTTCCTCTGGCTTCCACATGTATAAATATACTTGTGCAGCTGTACGCATGAACATACACACACAGAGACAGACACACGCGATCCTAGAGAACAGAAGAAAGAACCAACTGCTCTGTTCATTCACTGAGCTCCATATGTGTGTGCACTGTGAATACACTCGTGCAGGATCAGACCCAGAGGTATTTTCACTGGAAACGTGAGTTTTGTTGGGATCAGCAGGGTGTGTAAAAATTGCCCCATCTGACCTGAGGCCCAGTTCTAAATGCATAGACATTGCCCTGAATCCTGTTTTCATTTGGCCCTGAATCCCGAGAAGTGACTGACATTAGAGGGATGACCAGATAAGGAAGCCCACACTGCCTGGCAGCTGAGAGATGGCCCATCCCCCATGCAGGACAGGAATCAAAGCCTACCTGAGATAATTTCTCTCTACCAGCTGGTCAGAGCTGGTTGAAGCTGGTATCACAGCTGCAATTTCACTTCCTCCTGTGTGTCTCATTTTGCCATCTAATTTGGTGACAAATCAAGGTGATTTATAGGGAGCAAGCCTGTATTTAGTGTGACATTCTCATCGGGAATGTTAGCCCTGTGTATACCTTTATCCTCACTCAGTGGATTTCTGCGGAGGCAGAACAGAGCTGAGGGGTGGGGGGAGCCCCAGTGCAGCCCAACTCCCCCAAATCAGGTCATTGTTACTGAGGTGGGAAAGAGCTAACCCATCTCAGCTCCCTAAGGCTGCTTCTAAATGATGGGCAGGCAACCTACCCCCCTACCCCACCCCAGCTGCAACAGAAGCCAGTGTGTGCTTTGAGTAAATGGTACTCACTTCCCCATTTTCCTCTGAGCAACATTGTCTAATAGAAACAAAAGTATGCCTGGCATGTGATTTAAAAATTTCTGAGAGACAACATTTTGAAAACTTAAGAGAAAGGGCTAGAATGAGCTTCAATAATACATTTTACTTAATTCAATATCCCCCAAAATAATATTATCATTTCAATATGCAATCAATTATTAATTCTTTTTGTATTCTGCCTAGGAAACTTGATGCATATTTTACACTTTCCAGACTTTCTCAATCTGAACTCGATACACTGTGAGCACTTTATCAGAGAATGAAGCTTGGGGTGGGGGCGAGGGGGAGTCTCTGATGTTGGTTCTGAGCTGAAAGTTCTGGGCCTCAGCTTTCCCAATCTGTGCAGTCAGGATGATAGTCTCCATTATTTTGATACCCTTGGAGCATTTTCAAGGTCTAGGAAATCAAAACAACACTCTGTTTCTTGGATCACTTGTTTTGAGAAGTAAGAAAACATGATTCCAAAATAGGAGACGACGTGACTCACGAGCAGCCAATGAGCTTGTTTCTTGCATCCTAGCAGGGCACATCTATCTGTTCAATCTGGTCTAGAAATTTAAAAAAATATACATTTTAGACCTAAACCAACCATGAAGCCTTGGCCAAATGTGCTTCCTACTTAAATGTCCTTCCTGCTACCGCTCTTTGATCTCCAGTATGATGGCCTTTTACAGAGATGGTACTCTTTAACATACAGGACAAATGTCTGGGCAGGGTAAAAGGGCCACTGCCTTCACACTGGGTAAAGAAAAACCAGGGGTACAAGAAGTTAACGTGGGGCCAGAAACTAAATCGGTGGCAGCACACTGTTCTACTCAAAGTGCTCAGGGAGTTTCTAGACCACTCTAAATAGAGGAACAGGGAGGAGATGCCTCTAGGATGAGGACAAAGGAGTAGGTACAGGAAGAGAAGGTCTTTTCTGGGTCCTTGTTATAAATTTATATCTAGTGGTTCCTGAGAACTATGCCCTTAGCACTGGCAAGCAGTACAGACTTAGGTCCAGGGGTCACTCTGTCTGTCCTTTTTATTTTTAGTCAGTTGTCACGTCTCTCCCTTCTGTCTTATCATACTATATTTTATAAGAACTACTTCATGCAAGGTATGTGCATGAAAGCGTGCCCATTTTGTTCTAGAACCATCTCCTTTCCCAGGAATTACCTTATTCTCACCTTAGACTTTAATTTTAGTAAGATACATCTTGGTGGAGTGGGAAGAGTATAAAATTTGAACAACAAGTCCAGATCTGGGCTTGCCTTCCTAGTCAGCACACTGAGTAGGCCGTGCTTCTATCTCTCCATTCTGAGGGTAGGCCAGTTCCACAAAAGGAACTCTGTTTAACCTGTTTTGTGGTACAGGGTGAGGGTGAACATTTGGAGAACGATGAGATGCGCATGGCTGTAATGTGTTATGAACATGGGAGTGACTGTATTGCAGATCTCAGAGTGAGAAAGCTTTCTATAGATTCTCTGGCATCCCCCTGAAAAGGGGAAGTGCAAGGAAAGCCCAGAAGCAGACACAGCTCTCAGATAGGCATGGACTGGAAGGCAGCAGGATGCAGTTTCGAAGCCATGTTGATGTGTACTGGACAGAACACTGGGCTAGCATCAAAAGACCCAGGGCTTTACTACATCTGTGCTCCGAATTCCATGGCTGTGGTCTTGTTCCCCTTCTCTGCTAAGGTTGAATGAAAGTGGACATCTTATTTTATGATGTTGTGTTTGAATGAGTGTTGTGTTTGTATCTGTATCTGTGCACAGTTTGCATGCCTGGTACCCAAGAAGGCCAACAGAAGGAGTCAGATCCTATGCCCTGGTACTGGGGTTACAACTATTTATGAGTTGTCATGTGTGTGCTCAGAATCCGACCCTGGTCTTTAGGAAGAGCAATTAGTGCTTTTAATTGCTAAGTCATCTCTCCAGATTCCAAGGCTTTGGCCTTTTTAATACCACCTTGTCTATAGCACAAAAGGTACACACTGGCTCTTACAGTGTAGAGAGAAGCTACCTGCTTATTTTGTCTGATTGAGCCATGCTAGTCTAGCCTAACAGTTAAAGAGCATGAATTTCCATTCACTTGGCAGGCATTTCCACTCCCCAGGGCAAGCAGCTTAGCAATTGCAAAGATGCTAGAACTTGACTTTGGCGGTGGGTGAATTCAAAGGCTCCCTGGTGCAGCTCATCCTTCAATCCAAAGCTGTCCTTTTTGACAGGCTGGCAAAGGAGTATCCCAACTTCAATAGGAGACTCAAGTTCTAAAGCCAATTTTGGTGCTGCCTGGTCTGTCGTTCCCATGATCCCTTGCCGTTTCTGGAGTTCCTTTCTGTCAAATGATACTGTTTCTTCGATTATTTTAAAGTGTCCTTTGCCCTCTGACTGTAGGCATCTTCTCAGTAAAGCAAGTTGAAACCAGGGGAGGAAGGGATCTGGCTGGTGGCCCAGTCACATACGCAGCCTGTTTGTTGCTGTAAAAATTAGCCACTGAATGGCCCAGATGTTTTAGCTGCCAGCAGTAAAAAAGAGCCCCTCTGACCACAGACCTTGACCAAATTTCAAGCTATTCAGACATTTCCTTGCAAAATAAACAATGAAAGAGGCATAGATCAATAAAAAGACATTTATGGAGTTCCTGTTAGATGCCAAGGGCTGGAAGCTGTTGGCTACACTGTCTCTATCGTTCAGTACTGGGATTAGATGTCACATTTTAAAGGGGGGAGGGTCTCTCCCCTTAGGACCCCTGAAAAGGAAATGTTTAGAAGCCTTATTTTCTGCTGGAGTCTGAAGGTCAGAGCCATCACTCAAAACTCAGATTTAATCATGTCACATTAAAGCTTAAAAACATGTCAACCCCTCTTCCTATTGTGTACTCTGTCCCCGCTCCCCTCCCACTCTCTACACCTAGCCCTGATCCCCTGCACACCACAGCCCTGGCTTCCTTCGCACATACTCCATGCTGCATCTGTGAACCTCTGCACAGGTTTTTCTTCTCCCTACAAGGCTCTCTGCAGCCCTTCAGCTGGATGGCTCCTTCAAATCCTCAAGCCTTCAGCTTAAATGGCATCTCTTCTGAGAAGCCTCTTAGGAGAATCCTGAGTAATCCCCTTCTACCAATTAGTTTTCACTATAGCACTGGTTACATCCTTCCTACCATGTTCCACAATTTAAATTTCTTATTCAGTTGCTGGCTCATTCAATTAAGCTCTGTCTTTCCTACCTGACTGTAAACTGTAGAATAGAGGAAGAGGGAAGTTTTATGCATCTTCAGGTACTTGGTGGGTAACACAGTACAAGGTATATGCGCATGTGCAGAGGTGGGTGTGTCGAAAAGCCTTGCTAACATGAAGACCAGAGGTAAAAGTCCTTGCTCCCAAAGACCTCACAAACTTATTGGGGAGGTTGCTGTATTACTCAGATCTTCACATCCTTGTTCCAAAATACATGGTGTCAAGAACCTGAGAGAAAACAGATGAATTAAGTCACAGTGGAGTGGCATGTCTCACATTCTCACTGCCAGGAAACATCGAGTATACCTGTGCTGGGGGATTCTCCTTTTTATGGACTTTTACTCTCTCCAGCTCCCAGCCTATGCTATGGCAATCACCAACATGTAAAGTGTCTTCCCACCTTAGTTAATCCTTTCTTGAAACATCCCCATAGACACTCAGCCATGTGTCTTGTTAACCTCAGAGGCTCTTCTGAATCCAGTGAAGTGGACAGAGAAAATTAGGCATGCCTAGGCTATACTCTGTCAGCCTGACAACCAAGCACATCTCCTTAAAACCCTAGCACTTCATTCTCAGCCTCCCCCAAAAGGATTATGTCCATCCTATAATGTTGAAGACCTTCAGTCTATCCCCAAAAGTCTCCATGGTCTTAACAACCCCAACATTGTCCAAAAGTTCAAGGTCAGAATACCTCAAGATTCAAAGCAAATTCTTAGCTATGAGATTTTTTTTTCTTAAAAATTCCAGAAGCAACATAAGGACGTTCCTAAACACAATCAGGGAAGATAAATATTTCCGTTTCTTAAGGTTAAGATATCCTTAACCTTAAGATATCATCCACTGGGATCTCCTTATCCGGGAGGGGACAAGGAATGATGGGATCAAAGCACCACCAAAACCTAGCAGGGAAAACGTTAAATCCTGAAGCTCTGTGTCCAGCATCAGGAGCCCGAGGCAGCTTGATGTTACTTCCCTTGCGTTTAGGTTCCCTGTCCGTGCAGCTTCATCATCTGTAGCCTATGGCCTTTTTCTTTGGTCCAGTTCTTATTTACTGCTTGCTTGTCTGTAAATAAGAACCACATTAAAACAAATAAACAAACTGTTTCATGATTATTGCCAGCTTGATCAATAGTTGAGCTCCCTTGGACCTGGAGTAGAACAGTTTAGGTGCTAGGGAACTAACTTGACCTGGTGGCCCTAGGGATCCTTAGAAGTTAAAAGAAGAAAGGATGATGAAGACCAGAGTCTGGACAAAGGTTAAGTAAATGTATGATATAACCATCCATGAAAATGAAAGGACTTCCACGTTCTTAGGCAAGAACAGCAAGGAGGTTATGGAAGAGTTGAGTGGACTGTGAAATATAGCAGCCCTGGACCTTCTGTCTCCCTGCCCCACCCCCACCCTTCCCCTCCATGTGGCCGTGCTTAAGGTTACTATCATGTATGGTATTTGTTCCTGTGTAAAAATTAGATGAGAAGTTTGCAGATGTAGTAGGATATAGTATGACCAAGAAAGTAGGTCTCAAAGGGATCTTGAAAATATCATCCACTGGGATCTCCTTATCCAGGAGGGGACAAGATTTCCATCTTTATTCCGACACGTAATCTTCATGCTGCGTTCCCTACTTGACAGAGAAGGAAATCATCCGAAAGTAGATTGAGCATCTTTTGTGAGGTCACAGGAAAGACTGGATCCCAAGTCAGGTCTCTCTGACTCCATACCACATGTGTCCTCTCCCTTAGCACTGATTGCTCCTGCACAGGAAGGAGAAAGAGTTGGGAGAGATGAGTTTGCTGGGAGCAAATTAACAACAGAGCAAGGTCAGCCAGGTTTCTTAACTCCCTCTGTAGTCGCTGATCCTGGGCGGCTTGTAATTAACATCCATCCCGTGTTTGCTCTTCTATGAGTGATGTGGTGGGAGCTAGTGGTGGCTGTAGGATATAAAAACCTTATTTCCTCTTCCCAGATAGCTTATGATTGTTCTGCCAGTGGTAATCAAGTAACTCAGATGGAAGGCCTTCCTTCCTCCATTGTCTCCATCTTTCACACCCCATGCATTCTCCTTTTGTCAGCTGGGCATGGGGGCCAAGAAGGAAGAGAAAACACTCAACAAAGTCTCTCTGGGAAGCTTCTTGACTAATGATAACAGGAATGGGTTAGAATGAACAGGACAATGTTTCAGGAAGACTCTTGTTGCAGCAATAACCTCATTTGCCACCGCTGCTCTGCCCATCACAGGTTTGAAGTTTCTTAGCTATAGCCATTTCTTAAGGGAGGAGTGGGTGCTTCACAAAGAAGCCATTACTAGAGTCACGGACAGAGAAACGAAGTAAAAAAAGGCTGCTGGTCTGTCAAGTGTGTGGTGTGCAGAAACTAGACCCAAACTTGGAGCCAGCATTTGCTTCACACAAAGGCACAGATCAGACTTAACCCAGCCTGTGGGGTTAAAATACAGTGTTCTAGAATAACTGGTGTCCTGGACCCATGGAGACAAGGGGTCCTATTATAGTATTCATCATGGCTAAGTTTCTCTCATGTCAAAAGTTTCTCTTCTGTGAATTTCCTCATCTATAAATGGTGAAGAAACACATTCATCTGTAGAGTACATAAATGAACACTTGCCAAGCACCAAGCCTTGATTGAGCTATCACTTAATTGCAACGGAGATAATGATGATGATGGTGATGAAGACTGATCACAGCCTGCCATTCCTTCTGGGTATCTCCAGAAAATGAAATATTTTTGGCTCCCACCAATGCTTTAGGTTATGGCAGTCAAGAGATGGGTGGGGTGAGGGAGAGAAAGATGACTCATTAATATTTAGCGCCTATCCTGTGGCATCTATTACAATAGGCTAATTTGCATAGGTTTCTTTTCATTTATTCCTCATAAGAAGCCTTTGAAAAGGGATTTATTCATATCTTATGAATGAAAAAATGGAGGTCAGAGAGGTTAAGTTGCTTGCTCAAAGCTACATAGAGATTAATTTACAGAGCCAAGGTTTGACCTCAAGGCTAAAGGCTATCTCTGTTATGGACTGGGTGTCTCATGAAGGAGTGTGGACTGTGATCCCATGGTTTCTCAACTATGAGATTTCTTTTTTTTCCACAGAAGCACGCCAAAATAAACCCTGCCCCAAAACAATGCCAGCAAAGGGGACATGAACAGAAGCTCAAACAATTGTGCCTGGACCTGTTTTGACATCCACATTCATTTCTTCATTTATTTTGTTATTATTCACAGATTTTCATTAGTGTTCATTGAACCAGACTCTACTTTTGGCCTTAGGGGTAGAAAGAAGAAGGAGTCTAGTGAAATTAATGACAGCTAGCAGGGCTGTGTGTATGTGTGATATGCCCTTTGATAAATGTAAGTCATAGGTTGTATGTGGATGAATTCATCAGTGTCCAGCCAGGAGAGAAAAGTCATCCCCAAATTTTTAACAAAGAGAATTCAATCAAAAGAATTATTAGTTCAGAATAATGAATTGTTCACTGGATAATGTAAAGGACAGGGAGGAAATAAGTTATTACAGATACAGCCACTGCAAAGGCAGCTGGCATCTGTAGAACTGAGGGAAGAAAATGAAGATGTCAGAATTAGTAGAAGTTTAAAGGGGAAACCCTGCAGAGCCCAAGGTAAGGAGGAGGGGCTCTTTCCTAATGGGTCAGTTGTCCTGAACATGGAAAGGGGAACCTGTGAGAATTTCGGAGAAGGGACCACCAGCCACATAGTGCTGGTATTTCTGAAGGAATACAAGACATGTGATAGGATATGTGTAGAAACCTGACTGGACTAGACGCCATTGATTGGTGGAGCTACAAGATGGGTGATGCTGGCAGAATGAAGAGGAAGAAATGGTGTGCTCACATTTCTTCTTCCTTGTCACCCTCTTCAGTCCCTTCTATTGGCCAAGCCCTATGGAAACTCCAGCTGCAAAGCAGAGGGGTGAAATCACAAAGGCAGTCTACAGCAGAGTAGGGTCCCGTAACATGTGACAACCGACCTTTTATGTCTGGGTTATTTTGCTTAACATGATAGTCTCTAGTTCCATCCCTTTAATACAATGCTAAGATTTTATTCTTCATAGCTTAATGAAATCATTGTGTATCATGGTACATATCATTTGTTCATCTATAGGATATTATTCTGTAACTTGGTTGGTGCAGGCAGTACTAGCAATGAGCCGAGGTGCACATGTATCTCTATGCTGATTTTGATTCCTTAGGGTAGCCCAGGAGTGGTCTAGCTGGATCAAACATGCTGGATCAAACAGTAGTATTTGTTTGAGAATTCTTTCTCTGTGTGTCTCTGTCTTTGTCTCTCTGTCTCTGTCTCTCTCTGTCTCCTCCTTCCTCTATCCATCCCTCCCTTCCTCCTCCCCCACCTCTTTCTCTCTATGTGTGTCTGTTTCTCTTTGTGTAGGTGTATTAAATCTTCTTCAGTTTTATTCTTTATTATTTCCTTGAAGATAGTCATTCATTCTGACCGAAGTGAGATGGAATCCCAATGCAATTTTGACATGCATTTCCCTAATGGCTAAAAGTGTTGCACAACTCATCCATTCATTGGCCATTTATACTCCTTTTAGTAAGTGTTTATTCAGTTCATTTGATTGTTTACTAACTAGATCATCCATTTTATTGAATTATTAAGTTCTTTATATATTATGAATGTTAATACTCTGTTCAGTGAATAGCTGGAAAAGATTTTCTTCCCTTCCCTAGGCCTTCTCTTCACTCTCTTCAGTGTTTTCTTTGCTATATTATATTATATTATATTATATTATATTATATTATTTTATTTGATGCAGATCATCCTTATATATTATTATATTATTTTGCTATATTATATTATATTATATTATTTTATTTGATGCAGATCATTCTTAGTTCTTACTATTATTTTCTAAGCCATGGGAGTTCCATTCAAAACGAGAGCTCAGACTTGAGTGACTTCAGGGAGAATGCCTTTCCAGAAGAGGGTCAGAGTTGTAAAGTGTATAAGGACTGAGTCAGAGGAGGACTAACTGATGTTGATGAGAGAAAAGATAGAGAAAGGGGGGTCCAGCACCCCTACTCTCACAGATACACCATGAACTATTCATGTACAAAAGTATTTTCATAAAGGCACAGGAATCTAGGTAAGACATTATAGTACCCATTATAGCACAGATATAAGAAAGGATTCACTGACATGGGCCAGAAGGACAGTTTCCCATGATGTATACTATGTCTTCTCAAGTACAGGCAGCATATCATGGAGGCTTTCCACATGGGGGAAGCAGAGTGAATGAACAACTTTGGTTTTCATGGATCACTCGATAAACCCTTTGTAATCAGTCTGCAGGTCTGCTCTCCCACACACCAGGTCTGCTCACACAACATTCTAGGCTTGCCCAAGTGGCCCCATAATCCAGGCTTTTTCCTGTGACGAGTCTAATAGCATCCCTCTCATGGATCCCATAATACTACCGAGAAGTGCTAGAAAGGCTAATTGATACAGGACTTAACATACTGAAACAGAGCTGTAGAGACTGGAAGAGGTGCCTGCCTGCTCATCAAAATGCAGACACCCACACTAGAGCCTGAGGGGCATGAGCAATCAGGCAGACAGACTACCACCAAATGAACAAAGGAGACACAGTGACTCACCAAATCCAGGATGCAGTAGATCTGCATGCCTCCCGACAAGAGATCAGAACAAACCCCTAAAACCTGTGAGCTATGAAGGAAAAACAGATAGCCCAGAAGACTCAGGGGAGTAACTAACAGAACAAATGAATGGAGCCTTTGTGGAAGAATTGGAGGAACAGAGGAAAGAGAAAGGGACAGGTAATCTTTAACAAAGGAAAAAATAGTAAATGAATTTGAGCTGGTGGCACAGTGACTCTGAGGGCTCATACAGGAAGATCTCAGAGTTCAAGACCTGCCTCAGCTTGCAAGTGAGTGCAAGGCAAGTTTTGACAACTTAATGAGATCCTGTATTAAAATAGAAGGTAAGAAGGGAGCTGGGGTATCTTTTGATGTTTCAGCAGTTGCCCACTGTGTACAAGGCCCTGGTTTTGATCCCCAACATATACAAATAAATGAATAAATGAGTAGTTAACTAAAATGGCAGAAACTCCCCTAATCCAGACAGTGAAATGAGCACACAGAGCAGAGAAGCCAGGGGCACCCCAAAGAGTTCTAGAGAGGAACGGTTTTCACAGTTGCATTAGACTCAAAGATTCAAAGACAAAGGCATCGAGAGAAAAGCAATTTATCATAATATGTGTGGCGACGTGGTCTGCATGTGATGCGTTCCCTCATAAGCTCATGCACTGCATTTGCACACGTGGTCTCTGCAGGTTGGTGCTGTTTGGGGAAGTATTGGGATCTTTTAGCAATGGGGCTTCGCTGGAGGAAGTGGGTTGCTAGGGGCCAGGCCTTGAGGTTTTGTAACCTGGCCCAGGTTCCTGTCCTCTCTGCTTCTTGATGATCACACATCCTTGCCATAAGTCAAAAAGTAAAAACAGAACAAACAAAGGTAGAAGGAAGAAAAAGAAAGGAAACAAAGGAAGAAAAAATGCACACATACCACAAACAAAAAACCAAAACCCCAAGAAATAAAAAAACCAAAAATGCCATCCTTCCTTAAATCTGTTTCTTGTTGGGTGTTTGGTCTCAGCAACAAGAAAATCAACTGATCCAACCTCAATATTACTAGCAGTTGATCTTTCCAGAAACCTGTAGGCCAGGAGAGACTGGGATGGTATTTTCAAAATGTGGAAAAAAATGTAATTTTGAAAGCACGACTACTATGCCCAGAAGAGCTATGCTTCAGTGAAACTGAAGAGAAAAAAGACTTCCACAGACAAGTGAATGCTGTGGGTGTTCACCACTGGGCCTGCTTGGCCAGAAACACTAGCGGGTCCTGGGTTGCGTTGCGTTCTTCACTGCAGAATGAGAGAGTTCTAATTAACATTAAAGTTAAAATGCATGGTTTTTTTTTTTGTTGTTCGTTTTTTTTTTTTCTTTTCTTTTTTTTCAGAGCTGGGGACTGAACCCAGGGCCTTGGGCTTGCTAGGCAAGTGCTCTACCACTGAGCTAAATCCCCAACCCCTAAAATGCATGGTAAAGAGTATTGTAGTCAGCGTCAGAGCATTCGAGTACTGTTAAGTAGACCTAGATCACTTTTGTCACTAATGTGTGTTCAAAAGAGAAAGGTATCACAAATAGCTACACGTATAATAATTTGTAATTTAATATATAATGGATATGTAAGTTTAAGTTGTGACATTAATAATATAAAATATGAGAGGAGGAATTGTTACCATGTAGCATGTTGTAGTGGTCAGAGTTATTTGAAGTAAACTTTGTAGGACTGTGTGTGTGTGTGTGTGTGTGTGTGTGTGTGTGTGTGTGTGTGTATGCGTGCATGTGCACAAGTGTTTGAAAGCACATGAAGAGTAGCCAAACGTTAATGTTAGGCGTGTTTCTCAGTTGTTGTCTGCCTTGATACGACACATGGTCTATCACTAGCCTGGTACTGACCAAGATGCCTAGACAACCTGGCCAGTGAGCTCGAGATCTGCTTCCTTCCATCTCCCCAGTGCTGTACCGACACAATCATCCTTTAATGTGCAATTTGAAGATGGAACGCAGTTCTTCACACTTGTGTGACAAGGACTGTACTGTCCGAGCTGGCCTCTGGACCCTGTTCCATGACATTTTGTGTAAGCCCCTGATAACCTGCAATAAAGGTACACAGGACAGAGACAAGAATCTAGCATACTACTGCAGTGACAATCCAATTCAAGAGTGACAGCAAGAGAGGAAGTCGGAAACTAGAAAACAATCACAAAGCAATTATTAAGTGTCAACAGTAGTCAGGCATGGACGCTCATGCCTCTGATTCCCATATTTGAAAGGCAGAAACAGGAAGATTGTCACAAGTTTGAAGCCAAGTTGAAGTAGAAAGCCGGCACCAGGCCACTCTACATAATAAACCTTGGCTCAAAACAAACAAACAAGCAAACAAGCAAACTCTAAACCCTTACTTAATAACTACTTAAAATATAAATATATCAACTATCTAAAGAAAAGACAGAGTGACTTCGTGGATCAGAGAGCCTTCAGAGGTGAACACCCCGTGCTATGAGGGACTCTCTAGTTTTGAGGACATAGTGACTGAAAGTGAAAGGATGGAAAGAGATCTCTGCCAGTGATAATGAGAAAGAGCAATGGCAGCCATGTGTCTGTTACACAGAACAGGGTTTTAAAACGTATTCTCTTTTAATTATTCTATTATCTTGCCCATGTGAGTGTTGTGCCTGCCTTTATGTCTATATACTGTGTTCAGTGGCCTTGGAGAACAGAAGAGTATAGTATATCCCCCTTCCCTGCTGGAAATGGAATTACAAATGGTTCTGAGCCACCATGTGGGCCCTGGAGATCAAACCCAGGTCCTTTGGAGGAGGAGCCAATGCACTCACTCCCGAGCCATTGCTGCAGCCCCTACACAGAACGGAATGTAAGTTGGAAGCTAACACAAGAGACGAAGGAAGTCATTATATAATTACAAAAGTGTCAACTATCCAAAGAATACACCAATGACTAAAGTCATGTTGTTAACAGCAGAACCCCTAAGTATATAAAGCAAGAAGAATCAGAACTGCAAGGAGAAATGGATGAGAAGGAAACAATAGCGGGAGCTTTAATACTCTACTCTCAAGAAAGGACAGATCTTCCAGACAGAAAATCAATAACAAAACAATCAACCTGAACTGTACTACAGACCAAATGGACCTGGCCGACAGGTACAGAACTTTCCATCCACACATCCATTTCAAGAGCACACAGGGCATTCTCCAGGATAGATCAAATCAGGCCATAAGCCCCAGAAGGCAGAAATCATATCAACTATCATTTCATCTGTACAGTTAACAAAACCAGAAGTCAATAACAAAAGGGGCATTCCCTCATATGTAGAAATCAAACAACGTATTTGGAATAACCAGTCAAACGAGCCAAAGGAGGAAGCAGAAAAAAGACGGAGAGAGAAGTGAGGATGAAAGCCTGGTACAGCAACACTCATGAGAGGCAGAGATGATAACGTGGCCTCACAGAGGAAGCCTGCAGTAGTGAGTGTCCACAGTAAGGATAAAGAAGTGTCGCAGGAAGCCAGACTTTAACCTCGAGAAATTCAAGAAAGAAACAAGGGCCAATGAAAAAGAAAACAATAAAAATCTGGGTGAACGTAAATGAACTAAACTAGCAAGACAGGGAGAGGTCAGTTAACACAACCAAATATGCACTGTGTGTGTGTGGTGTACACATGTGCCTGAGTGTGCACATGTCTGCACATTCCTGTGAAAGACAAAGGACAACCTCGGGTGTTGCTCTTCAGGAGCTGTCTACTGATTTTTGAGAGTCTCTCACTGAGAACTGGGGTTCAATAAATAGGCTACACTTGCTGGCTAGGAATCCTTAGATGACTCTGTCTTTATCTTCCCAGTGGAGGCCAGGAAGGGGGGTTGGAGCTGGGATTACAAGCACTTACCATCATTCCCTCCTTTTCACATGTGAGCTCTAGGGACTGAACTCATCTTCTCATGTGGACATGGTTCTCAGATCCTCAGTAGCTCTTTCCTGGATTCCTCAGTCGAAGTCTGGATTCCGAAAGAGGGAGCTGACAAACTTTTAGTTAGACTAAGAAACAAGGAGAAACTCAAGTGAAGAAGATTAGAAATGAGTGCTAAGCCTTTGAACTGATACTCCTGAAAAGCAAGCTGTCTTAGTTAGGGGTTTTATTGCTGTGAAGAGACAGCATGACCATGGGAACGCTTATAAAGGAAAACATTTAATTGGGCTGGCTTACAGTTTCAGAGGTTTAATCCATCATCAGCATGGTGGGGAGCATGGTGGTGTGGGGCACCCATGGTGTTTGAGAGGTAGCCGAGAGTTCTACATCTGGATCCTCAGGCAACAGGAAGAGACAGTGAGTCACTAAGCCTGGTGTAAACTTCTAAAACATCAAAGTGTACCCCACCAGTGACACTGTACCTCCAACAAGGTCACATTCACCATAATGCCACTCCTTATAAGTCCATGGGGACAATTTTTATTCATATCACCACATGCTGCTCCCTGGTCCTTAAAGGCCTGTAGCCATATGACAATGCAAAATGCATTTAGTTTAACTCCAGAAGCTCCCATAGTCTGTCACGATCTCAACAGTATTTAAAATTCCAAAGTTCTAAGTTTCTGATACTCAAAACAATCTTAACTATAAAACCCTGTAAAGTCAAAATGGCAAAAGCAGTAACATATAATGGCACAGAATAGGCATTACCATTCCAAAAGGGAAGAATGGGAGCACAATGAGGAAATACAGGACCAAAGCAAGACCAAAACTCCAACTGGGCAAACTCCAACCTCTGCATCTCCATATCTGATATCAAAGTGCTCTTCAGATCTCCAACTTCTTTCAGTTTTTTTTTTTTTCCGGAGCTGGGGACCGAACCCAGGGCCTTGCGCTTGCTAGGCAAGCACTCTACCACTGAGCTAAATCCCCAACCCCTTCTTTCAGTTTTTCTGACTACAACACACCTCTTTCTCTTGGGCTGGTTCCCCTTCATTAGCAGCTTTCCTTAGCAGGTATCTCATGGCTCCGTCATCTCCAGTATCTTGGGGTCTCCAAGGCAACCCAGGCTTCACCCAATGGCCTTTCTAGGTCTCCATGCAGAGACAATCCTGACACATACCAGGTCTCAGTAGGTTTCCTGAGGGAGAGTCATGGAGGGAGATTCCATGGCACCATTCTTATATCCTTTGACTATAAAGCCAGAACCAGAACCACATGGTTGAAGCAGACAAGTTCTGCTGCTTCCTGGGGGCTGGAACAAGGCCCCCTTCAAATACATTTTTACCAGCTTTATGTTTTTGTTGGTTTCCTTCACTGTCTAAGCTTGGTTGTCTTAGAACTTGATCTGTAGACCAAACTGGCCTTGAACTCTGAGATCTACCAATCTCTGCTTATGAGCAGTGGAATTAAAGATATGCACCACCATACCTGGCCTTAGGCTTTTCTTTAATCCTGTTTCACCTTTCTTTAACTCTTTTTCACAAGTTGAAGGCTTAGCTGGGTGGGGTCCCACTCCCTTTATTCCACTTGGCATCAGGCTTTTCTTTAATCTGTTGACACTTCCTGATGCTCCTTTTCTCCAGCAGCTCTTGACTTTGCATTTTTTCCTTGATCAGTTTGCTCTTTTTCATTGTAGATCTGCATAAGACTGGCTACTAATAGTCACACAATATAGCCAATACTAGGCTCTTTGGAACTTTCCTCTGCCAAAGCTATTAACCATTTTAGTCTCAGTCAGATAGTTTGGTCTAGTGCAGAAGAAGCCCCATTCGTCACCAAAATATTACAAGAACATATAGGCCACATATTAATATTATTCTCCTCTGAACCCTCTTGAGCTGAGGCTCAACAGTTCGCATTACCTTGAGTACTACTGCCTTCCATGCTCCTACTAGTCTGTCCCATTAAGCTCCACTTAAAATATTCAGCTGCATTTCTAATCCAAAGTTTCATAGTCTGAATTCCTCTAAACCTCTGGCCCATCACAGCAATATTCCACTCCTGGTACCAAATTCTGTCTTAGTTACAGTTTTATTGCTGTGATGAGACATCATGACCAAGGCAACTCTTACAAAGGAGAACACTGAATTGAGCTTATAGTTCAGAGGTTCAGTCCATTATCATTATGCCAGGAAGAACTGGGGCACACAGACAAACATAATGCTGGAGAAGGAGTTGAGAGTTCTGTATCTAAATCTGTAGGCAGCAGGAAGAGACAATGAGACTCTAGACTGGTTTAAGCTTAAGAGACCTCAAAGTCTACCTCTGACCCCCAGTGACTCATTTCCTCCAACCCCACACCCACTCCAACAGACCATTCTTCAAATAATGCCACTCCCTATGAGCCAATGGGGACCATTTTCATTCAGACCACCACACAAGCAATCATAAGAGACTGTTGTAAATAATTATATGTCAGTGAATTGGGTATAACCTGGAAGATAATAAACTCTCAGACAGACTGATTAATTAAGAAAGAGAAAGTCTCAACCATATCATTAATAGTAAAAGAGCAACAGGATAAAACATGACCTTTTCTGTAACCATAGAAGTGTTTGACAAAATTAAAAAACCTTACAGGACAAAAACCATGAGCAAATTATGTGGAGAAAGAGTGATAAAAGGCAGGCATATGTGTCAAGCCCATAGCTGAAGCTGAATGGGCAAAAGGTTGAAACAATTTTCTTTAAGATCAGGAAGAAAACGAGGATGTCCTCTCTTGGCATATCTGTTCAACATAGCATGATGAGAGAAACTGGGCAAGGAAAATAAATAAGAGATATACAAACAGGAAAGGATACACAAACTCTCTCTAAATCCCTAAATCTGTCAGGAAATTGTTGGAATTAATAAAAAATGAGAACGTTACAATATATATATTCAGATACAAATCAGTTATATTTCAACAGAGGAACAGTGAACTGTGAGCGAGAAAGGAAGGACACAATTCCATGTGTAACGACATAATACTTAGGGATGAAATTAATCAAGGAGATGAAAGAGCTCTTCATTGAAGACTCCGAAATGTTGCTGAAAGAAGTTGGGCAAGATACAAGCAAACGATAACAGACATTTTGTTTCTGGGTTGGAAGAATTCATTTGTTAAAATGTGCATGTCTCACAGAATAACCTGTAGATTGCACACAATCTATATTTCTCTTAAAAAATATCCAGCTGCAGGGTTCCCAGTGTCCACTTCTGGCCTCTGCAAGCACATGCATGCATGTACACACACACACACACTCTCTCTCTCTCTCTCTCTCTCTCTCTCTCTCTCTCTCTCTCTCTCTCTCTCTCTAAAGGGATCATCACCTCAGAGTGCTGTTTCCACTACTCCATGTCTCAGTGCAACAACAGGCATGATGAAGATTCAAACTAAATGCCCATCATTTTTTTTCTATCAATGGCCAGTAAAACTGTGAATCCCTCTTCCATATAGGATTAATATTCAGCCTTAAAATGAATATTTGTGGCAATGTGTGTGATATTGGAGACCATTACACTAAGTAAAGTAAGCCAGCCACAGAAAGATAAATAGTGCATGATCTCATTTATATGTGGATTGGAGGGGGAAGATAAGTGACCTTGTAGAAACAGAGTAGAGTGATTGTTGCCTGGGGCTACAAAGGAGAAACAGGCACATAACTGTCAAGGGGACCAAGTGTCCTGTGTAGGATGGATAAATGCTTGTGACCTAAGGTATAGTAATGTGACTATCATGGACAAAGCTTTGCTGTACGCTTGGAGTCTGGATCTTAAAAGCGTTCTGCCCTGAAAATACACTTTGTAAGGTGGTGAGAGATGATGGGTATTGGTAGCTTGGTTGTGGTAGTTATTCACAGTGGGCATTTATATGGAACACGAAACTGGGTACTATAAACTTAGATCGTTCTTCTCATTCATTATTTCCCATTAAACATGGAAAATAATTAAAATGATGAGAGAGAGAGAGAGAGAGAGAGAGAGAGGGAGGGAGGGAGGGAGGGAGGGAGGGAGGGAGAGAGAGAGAGAGAGAGAGAGAGAGAGAGAGAGAGAGAGAGAGAGAGATTGTTTGCTACAACCTGAGCCAAGCATAGAGGAGACGGGGAGGAAATGAGGTGGGAGAGCCAGGCAGGGGCAGATGGTGAGAATGTTGGAAGTGGACTGTGTGGTGAGGATTGAAAAGGGCTCAGTTCATTTATTTTTCCCAATTGTATCCTCTTTCCTGTCAGTGGATAGAACATTATTACCTTCATTTTATAAACAAAGAGATTAATCTCAGGGAGATGAGAACAGTTACCCTGTTACAGAGCCCCAGTAGGGGCCATCAGCACTGGCATGCGAGTGATCAGTGTGGGGTTTGGCTGTGCGAGGGTAGGTCCTGAGGACACAGGTCTAGTATACAGGGTAGTTATCAAGGGTGTGGGATGCTCTCATGTATCTTTTTTTTTTTGTGGGTGCAGCGAACTTTATTGATGGTATTCAAGAGAGTAGGGAGGGCTCCCTAGGCCCCTCCTGTTATTATGGGGGTCTGGGATGGAATTGTGAGGGAGGTGCTCAGTGTTGGGGGCTGGGTTGGGATGGGACTCCTCAGCACCTGAGGGCCTCTCTCTTGCTCTCAGATCCTTCCTGGGCTGGGGTGGGTGATCCAGGGTTTCTTACTCCTTGGAGGCCATGTAGGCCATGAGGTCCACCACCCTGTTGTTGTAGCTGTATTCATTGTCATACCAGGAAATGAGCTTTACAAAGTTGTCATTGAGAGCAATGCCAGCCCCAGCATCAAAGGTGGAAGAGTGGGAGTTGCTGTTGAAGTCTCAGGAGACAACCTGGTCCTCAGTGTAGCCCAGGATGCCCTTTAGTGGGCCCTCAGACGCCTGTTTCACCACCTTCTTGA
This sequence comes from Rattus norvegicus, assembly GCF_021556685.1. NCBI lineage: Eukaryota > Metazoa > Chordata > Mammalia > Rodentia > Muridae > Rattus > Rattus norvegicus. Next base: position 72,717,467 of record NC_141543.1, on the reverse strand, counting down.
TGTCATCATACTTGGCAGGTTTCTCCAGGCGGCATGTCAGATCCACAACGGATACATTGGGGGTAGGAACACGGAAGGCCATGCCAGTGAGCTTCCCATTCAGTTCTGGAATGACCTTACCCACAGCCTTGGCAGCACCAGTGGATTCAGGGATGATGTTCTGGGCTGCCCCACGGCCATCACGCCATAGCTTTCCAGAGGGGCTATCCACAGTCTTCTGAGTGGCAGTGATGGCATGGACTGTGGTCATGAGCCCTTCCACGATGCCAAAGTTGTATGGATGACCTTGGTCAGGGGGGCTGTTGATGGTGCAGGATGCATTGCTGACAATCTTGAGGGAGTTGTCATATTTCTCGTGGTTCACACCTATCACAAACATGGGGAAATCAGTGGAAGGGGCGGAGATGATGACCCTTTTGGCCCCAACCTACAGGTGAGCCCCAGCCTTCTCCATGGTGGTGAAGACGCCAGTAGACTCCATGACATACTCAGCACCAGCGTTACCCCATTTGATGTTAGTGGGATCTTGCTCCTGGAAGATGGTGATGGGCTTTCTGTTGGTGACAAGCTTCCCATTCTCAGCCTTGACTGTGCCATTGAACTTGCCATCGGTAAAGTCATACTGGAACATGTAGACCATGTAGTTGAGGTCAGTGAAGGGGTTGTTGATGGTAACAATGTCCACTTTGCCAGATGCAGAGCAGAAGGCAGCCCTGGTAACCAGGCGCCCAATACGGCCAAATCCGTTCACACCCACCTTCACCATCTTGTCTATGAGTCGAGGCTGGCACTGCACGAGAAGATGCGGCTGCCTCTGGAGCAGGGAGGAGCAGAGAGCTGCTCTCGTGTATCTCAGAAGAACCTTTATCAGTCCAGCACTATAGAGATTCTCTATTGAAAGGCTGAATGAATCACACATATAGATCAGATCCTCAAGGGTGCAATGCTTGAAATTCTATCCAGAGAAACCCATTTCTCCTGTGTTGTCCCAATCCTTTGGGACTCTTGGATCAAATGAGCTGATGTTAGCAGCAATATAACTTTGCAAGCTGAGGAACAATACATTTCCCAACCCCCAAATTTGAGAGTGTGTAGACCAGGCATTGGCTTGACCCCAGATCACAACCCCTCAGCTGCTACTTCATCTAGAGGGGCAGAGACTGACTTCTCACCTTGTGAGGGAGTTGGCAAAATCCAGTCTAGCCTCAACCCTGTGCTTGTTATAGCTAATTTTACATTTTGCTGTCACTTGTTATTAGGCGAGAAAAACACACAGACTTGCTAGCAAACCCTCATTTAAGGGGAAGTAAAATACACATTGGCTCTGGCATGCTCAGGGAAAGAAGCAATTACCGAGTAGATATTGCTGAGTGCTCCTTGCAACTTCACAGCCTAGGAAGGGATGCAGCTGAGTAGTCAGAAAACTCCTCTGGTCTCACAACATGGTGTGACTTCTGATGCTCTTCTCTGGCCACATCCAAGTGACGCCATGCTGCGTTCTTCAGGGTGACAAATGAAAGGACATTTGCCAACTCCCCTGGTGAATCCCTGGGTGATTCACTGTTACTCAGATCATCTTATAATTTGGTCAACTTACCCACAGGTCCTAGCTGGCTGCTGACACATATCGAGCAATTTACGAGTAACAGGAGCAGCACTGAGTCCCTGGGACAGTGTCCTGATGTGGGAACATTGGCTGACTCTGTAATAGACTGGAGCTGCCCTACACTTGATGAACCATTTGCTGAGAAGAAGAGAGCTGACTTGATAGCAGCTTAATGTGATAGATGTCGTAAGTAGAAGGCACTGCGTTGGGCTCTGGAGATAAACGGGAATAAGGCAGACAAATGCAAAGGGAACGGGGGTAGAGTGGGAGAGCACAAGCTCCTTTCCCACTGAAAAGGCCCATCCTCAGCACCTTATTAGACTCCGTTACTTTCAGAAGAGGAAACTAAAATAAGCATAGGCAACAAGGGCATAACAGGAACTAGCCCACAGTACCATTGCCTAGCTCCCTTCTGCTTCCAGTCTATGATACCAGCTCATCCAAGTGTTACTCCTCTCAAATGATACAGGCAGGGCTGTTGGTGCAGAGAAGCTAAATGACTCACCAAAGAGCCACATCTCTTAAACAGCTGAAGTTCGAACTTAGAGCCTGCTTGACTCTATCTTAGTGATGGTAAAGAGATCTCAAATACTTAGAAGAAGAAAAAGGTAGCTTCTTTCTAGAGAAATAGTAAAAAGAAACGTGACTGGAGAGAAAGGCCTATTCCCTACTACAGGGATGACCCCTAGGCTTCAGTGAGTTACCATCCTTTGCCTGATTCTCTATCTTCCTGTATTGTCATCATGAGTTGTTGGAAGCTCAGAGAATCTGAGGCTGGAAAGTTCCACAATGGCTATCATGAGGCTGAAGAATCAAGGAAACAGTAGTTTCTAAGTCCAAGAAACCAAAGGAGAGAATCGGTGATACAGTCAGAAAGGACTTTACTAGAGAGTTGATGGGGCAAGTCCATCTTCAAAAGCTAGAATTATGTGAATTCTGACATCCACAGGCAACCACACCTTCAAGAAGACTGGGAGTAGAGTCAAATACTCCCCTCCCATGCCTTGTTTCCCCTGTCTTGTCTGGATTCCAGACTATTAGGTGATACTATTCTTGGCATTTATGGGAAATCTTCCCCATCTGTTCCTGGGTGGTGGGTTAGTTGTTTCTAGACATACCTTCATAGACACACCCAGAAAAATATCTCTGCCTTCTTCTAGCCATTTCTCAACCAATTGAGTTGCTCCTCTAGATTCACCACAGCCAAGAACCTGGAAGAAGAGTCAAGATGGATATGATCTCAGAACAGCTGTTCTCAAACTGGACTACTTTAAGAAACCACATAAGAATGTTTAGGAGCCCCCTCAACCCTTTCCACTGAAGACAGTGGGAGAGGTGTGTGGTGTGCTGTCTCTGCCCTTTACCAGACATAGTACTCAGACTAGCAGGCCCTGTAAAACCGGCACTGGTGGAAGTGATCAGGTGAGCCCATCCAGAGGGCAAGAGTGGAGGAGAGTTGCCCCTGACACTCATTTGCTATGAGACAGTGTGAGTGCAGGATGATGCCCTCTCTCCTCACCACTGGAGGCAGTTAAAAGAGTTGGCCCTTGGAGCACAAAAGGGGAGAGCTAGACCTGCCCCCTCGCTGGGTATAGCACTCAGGAGCGATGGCTCTGTACCCAGTTGAGCAACACAGTGAAGCTGGCACTGTGAAGAAGGCACAGGTGAGTCAGCCCCAAGGGTGTAGGAGTGGGAGAGCTGGCCCTGCCTCTTACAGACTGCAGCACCTGGGAGAGTGGACCTCTTCCTTGACTGGGCAACATAGTGGAGCTGGGTGCATGGGTGTGGGTGAGGTGGCCCCAAGGACATGAGCGTAGGAGAACTGACTCTGCCTCCTGTCTATGGCAGTATTGGGTGGTCTAGCTAGAGCAATGCTAGAGAGCTCACCCTGGTGGGGATGCAGATAAGGAGGAGCTGGCATACTGACCAACTCAGCTAATGCTCAGGCCCAGATCCAGGGTTCTCGTTTGTCCTACCCCAAACCTATATCATCTGTGAATGATTAGGATTCGTGAAACTCCCTGAGGCTATACTCTGAGTTGACATCCATTCTGGCCAAAATAGAGCATGGAAAATCTTCTTGCCTGTGCACCACTATGTAAAGAACACACATGTTTCCTTAATTAATTGGAAGAGCTGTGGGTAACTCTGGACTCTTCTTCAGATCCTTGATGATGCAGGCTGTTTGCCCGCTACTCTGCCTCCGTGTAAAGTGCTTTTATGACTCCATCCCTGAGTCAATCCTATAGACCTACCTCCTGCACAACTTGTATTAAATGCCAAATAGGAACACAAGTTCATTTGCTTTGAACAAAAAGTTCTGTGCAGTAAAAGAAATCCAATCTCATGTCCAAATTGCTCCTAATAAGCCCACAATTGGCAGTCCTGGTGATGACCCTCTCAGGCTTCTGTAATTGTGTGAAAAATGGATGCCTTCCCACAAGTAAGATGAAAGACCAAATCTTCTCCCACTAGGTAGTGGCTAATAATCTCATTAAGTTATTAATGAAGTTAGCAGAGCTCTCTGCCTTGGTTGGCAGGGAACAGCAGATAAGGCTGTTTTGTGGAACTCTTTTGGAAGCCAAGAATTCATTACATTTGGATTATTCTTCCTTGCCAGATTATACTCCCTCCCCCCAGAGGCTGTACTCTTTAAGACATAGATGAAGTGGTGGATCACATGGAGGTCAATTAAGTTGGACTGAGAGAGTTGGAGCAAATGGTTCATTGAAAGGTAAATGGTAGGAATCTCCTATGGGAATTTGGAGCCCTAGGAGTCTGTCCTAGCCGTTTCCAGCTGGGTGACTTGGCCAGGTTCACTGCCTTCTCTGGTATATTTTCCTTATCATCAGATTCAGAGAGGGGTTTGAACCAACTGACCCTAAGAGCTCTTTCCTAGCTTTACTGTTCCAACCTTCATAGTGGCTAGTCAGTTCAGAGGGACTACAATGTCTTTTCCCACACAGGTCAGCTTCAAGCTTCATACCAGCCCACTCATAAAAGCATAATCTGATGTTTTTATCATACTGGTGAACACTCTCAGATGACATCACCGATCACTCCTGTGGCTTAGAAGCTGTTTGACTTGGATTCTAGAATATCCTGTGTTCCCAAGTCTGCTAGTCTTCATCTTCTTATTCTTTTTAACATCATGACCTAGAAATTTGGGGTTAAGATAGGGGGGCAGTACTTCCTTTTGTCTTTGAATTAATGTCTTTGAACTAATAAGTATATGCCATCATTCATGGTTAATTCATTTGGAAAATTACTATGTGTGTTTAATGCTTTGGGAAAGATGTAGAGTTCTAGGTGCTTCCCCTCAAAGTGCTCTAGGCAAAATCAATTACTCCCTCCTTGGCATCCCCTTCACACTTCTCATCCAGATCTTCCCAGACTGTATTCTGGTTAGGTTTTCTAAGCGTCTGTCCCCTCCCAAAAACCCCAAGCCTTCCAAGGCAGGAGCTGAATCCTACTTCCCACAGCCTTCTCTTTTCTGCTGTGCCTCACCCATGAATGTTTGTAAACTTAATCACTGAATTGTGTTCCTTATGGGAAATGGAAGAAGGGGGTAGGCTCAAAATTTATTTGTAGAGCCTGCGAGTCTTTCAGAGGACTTTTCCTCGCTGAAGGTAATTGAACTGATGCTTTATTTGTTTCCTCTCCTCTGTTGTTTTCCAAGTCTACAGGATGAGGTCAAATGTCTACCCTGTAGGCAGTCTCAATTGCCCGATATACATTAAAAAAAAAAAAAAAAAAAAGCTAGTGTTTGCTGAGTAAGCATTCAAATACATGAGCCTGTGGGGGCCATTATCATTCAGACCACCACAGCCCATTGTGCATAGGACATTAGAGTCACTTCCCTCTCCATTCCTTAACCTTTTGTTGCTTTGATGAAACCTAAGAGAAGGAACGATTTATTTTGCTTCATGGTTTCAGAGACTTCATCCCGAAGACAACCCTATATGTTGCTTTGAGTTTGAGGTGAGACAGAACATTATGTTGAAAAGAAGAGCCTGTTTACCTCATGGTGAACTGAAAATACAAAGGGACACAGAAGAATGGGACCATGGAAGACACACACTCCAACCTGCCTCCCACCTCCTAATAGCTTATTCAAGATGAATTCATGATTTAGACATCTACTAATAAATCACTATCCAGAGACTTTTAACACATGAAACTTTTGGGGAAAATGCATCCACATGGTAACATGCCTCTTCTCACTATTCTTCTTCCTCCTTCACATTTTACCCTCAACAAAATATTTGTTGTCAATGTCTTTGCAATCAAACCCATACTTTAGGAACAAGAAAGGGAAGTTCATAGCTGACAAGTGAAAGTGTTCAACTGGATATGAGATGTGTCTACCCATTGTATTACTTCTCCTGGGGAAACATAAATATTTATTTACCCTACAAGGGGCATAGATGATAGACCCAAGAAAAGATTCCATCCAAGTCTAACTTAGTGAACAAGTCAGCTTACTGGGATTATTTATAGGTACATAGGTAAGGGGTTCCAGGACCATGGATGAGTCAAGCATAGAAGTATCACCAAAAGTTCACTCTAGTGAGTGATAACTCATAAAAGCTCCATTCTTTGAGCTCCCTGCATGGTCTTTAGGAAGTTCAACTGGTCAGCAAGTGTCTTCTACCAGCAACTATTTGCTGATTTGGGGAAGCAGCCTTGTGAAGTTCCTGGGTTTGGGGGAACTTTCTGAGCCTTGTGAGTTGTATTTATTCCCTGAGTCTTAAAGAGACTCTCTCCTTCATTTTTGCATTTAAAGAAAAATCTTTGTATAACATAGTGTTAACAGGGTTTGGACCAAGCATCCTGGCTTTATTGCTGGAGAAGCCACTCTGTTCTTGTGAGCTGTGATCTTATTTTTTGCACTGTTTTCCATAGATACACCAAAGCAGGGCAGATCCTTCAGTTCAGCATCTGTGTGGCACTCCTACCCAATGTACTGTTCTCTCCATTGAGCTTACAGATCAAACACATTTGTGTGTCTAGCTTTTGTTTCACATCCCTTCAGGCAGCCTATTCTTTCCTGAACTCTCAGGGGTCTCCCTACTCTTGAACATTCCTGCTGCTGATGTCATCATGGCTCTCCTAGCAAGGGAAAACTTCTAGATCACTCAGGCATGGGTTCTCTTTCATATTGGGTTTCCCATAAGCAGTGCACAAGGTATATTCCTTGGATTTATCAAGAAGCCATGTTAGGAAAAAATTCAAAAAAAAACAATAAGGAAGTGGAAGTGGCCAGGACAGATAATCGAGGTAAGGGAGCAATTCAGGACAAAGGTCTGGCTCAACTTCAGGAGAGTTGGGAAGTATATGTCACAGTTCAGAAAGTGGCTGAGCTTCCCCTGCTGGAAGACAGAGGTGGACTTGGCTCCCAGATCCCAGGACCTCTCTCGGGAGAATGGCAGAGTAGTTTTCATTGCCTAGAGAGCCATTGGAAGACATAGAACACAATCCATAAGAGCTGGAAAGGGGACAAAGAGAAATGACAGAAGCAAGCTGAGGTGGAAGATTAAGAGTGCCAGCTAAGGCCGACCTGTGTGCTCCACAAGTCTGCTCATTCCTTTGCTTCAGTTCCTCCATCTGAAGAATGAGATTGTTCCTACATTGTGAAGAAATGTAGAACTGATAGACAGTAAGCACCCATTAAGAGTTAGGTGCTTGCTTTGGAAGCGGCTTGCCTTCTAGGTATGTATGCATATACCACAGACACATTCCACACCAGGTCCACCACATTATCTTGTCTGATATGATACTGTAGCAGTTTGTAAACCTGTTCTGTTCCCTCTGCCTCCTGCTGGCTTTGCACATGTTCCTTCTCTCCCCATTTCCTTCTTACCTAAATCATGCTTACCATCCTCAAATCTTCGTTCAGATGTCACTTCCTCAAAGGTACTTCCTTTGAAGACCAGGCTTGCCTGTCTCAATATCATGGTGGCAAGTTCCTTGTAAATAATGTACTGCCATAGGATTTGAATGTCTCTTTGTCTTTTTGAGTACTTAATTATTTACTTTCAAAAACTGTGTTGAAACTGTGTTGAAATTCTCCTCTGCATTAGAGCAGATTGGTATTTCAATTTTTAGACCTCTGGAGTTTATGGACATGGTCAGTGAAGACCTGATGGAGGCTGGCATCAGTAAACAACAGTGCTAAGCTGACCAGTGGTCAAACAGAATTGGTTGACTCTGGTATGTCCATTCAGTAAGTGCTCAGACACCATCCAAATGGCTAGTCAATGGGCTAGGTTAAAGAGTGATAGAGGGAGTGGAAAGATGGCTCAGCAGTTCAGAACACTTGCTGCTCTTCTAGAGGACCTGGGTTGGTTTCCAACATCTATGTCATGTGGCTTACAATTTTCTGTATCTTCACATTCAGGGCACCCGACACTTCTAGCCTGTGGGGGCATCTGAATTCATGAGCTCATCCCCATATGCAGGCACACATACACCTACACATAAAATAGATAATATAAATAAAAATGTTTAAAGGGTAATAGGAGGAGATTCTCAGGCCTCTGATGGATCTGTCAGGTAGGTTGGAATTTCTTCTGGGTCACAGATTCATTAAACATCAAGTAGAAAAAGGTTGGACATGGTGGTCTGCCATGCCTTCTTAGTATCTGGTCATCCAGATTGGATCCTCTGAGGAAGCAGATGGGAGGAGGCTATCCAGGAATACAGAGGATGCAGGCAGCACCTGCCATCAGTAGTATACCATAAGAAACGAGATGCATCAAAACCCTAGGAAGCTGAAGCAAAGCGTGTGGTGATGTGCCGAAGGTCTTGGCTTGACCTCAGGAACAAAAGCAGAGCAAACTGGAGTCAGTGCTCAGCAGCAGAGCATGGAAGCCTGCCTGACTCTTCTTTGTTCCTAATACTGGTATAATTGTCTTTGCTGCTCCGTGGGTATTTGACCTGCAGCCAGCTAGCATGCTATACCACTGAGTTGCCTGCAGTAAACTACTTAATCCATGTAAGGTTCTCAGAATGATGACCAACAAAGTAACAACCGGGGCAGCACTGTGACAGTGAGTGTTCTGTCATTGATGTGGGTACACATGAGAATGGGGAAGACATTCAGGATAGACACATGGACATGTCTTCTGGGTCTCTGGTCCTGTACTCCAGTGGTTAGCATGCTACTCCACAAATTCTCTATGCTGGCATAGCTATAGAGCATGGCCTGCCTCTCTCAGAATCCCAGGTCTCTAAGATACTTAATCTGCAAAGCTCACAGCATTCTCATTTGTGTAAAAGAGGATTAAGACTCACCTGGGGAGATTGCTCGGGGTGGGTGAGTAACTCCAGTTTGTAGAATGTTGGTTGTAGATAGGGCTGGTGTGAAACCCGGTGCCCTACTCCCCTTTAAGGAACAGCAGACATTCAGAGTCCTTCCCAGAGTAGTGTTGCAGATATCAAGAAGACTTGACAGTGTGGACAACAAATCTGTGAAACTCATAAGCCTGAAATCTGGCAGGGATGAATCTAAATAGACCTGGAAGGACTGAGGGAAATGTACAGAGGCCAGATTCTTGGTGCATTACAGTCAACTTTCCACAAAAATGTGCATCAAAGAAGCAGTCCTGCTGAGGGGCTCTATGGGGAAAGAAATCAGAAAGTCATCATTTCTGTGGCTAGATGTCTTCAGGGAGTCACGCTTACTCTGTTCCTCCTGCACTGAGATCTTCTTGTTGGAGATTTGTTGGGATGCTTGGTGAGCCAATGTTCTGAGCCTCCACTCACATGCCAGGTGTTGTCCCAGGCAATTACAATACTGTAATTGAAGACAAAAGTTAGCTGTCCTCCTGGGGCTCACAATCCTTAGGGGAAGCCATGAGAAGCCATGAACAATAAATTAGAAAGCAGCATTGTGCGTGTTAGGGTGAACATGTACTAGAAAAGAAAAAAAAAGATCACATCAATTTAGGGTCTTTGCAAATTTGTAAATGGTGGGAACAAGGGGATCGGGTCATGAAATTCTACAGGATGGTCAGAGCACTCACATTGGGAAGTTGGGTAGAGGAGAGAGATGTGAGACACAAGGATCAAATGCAGGCACACATATACATGCATGAATATGTATGTTCAGTTCTTACTCATCTTTCAAATCTTAGCACAGGAATCATCTCAGTGTTTTCTTTTCTATGGTGTTCTTGTTTGTGTCCTCACAATCCTGTTGCTTATCTCATGGTAAGAGGGTAATGCTCTCACCATTTGATATCAGGTTTCATTGTTCCATGTCATTTATACCTAATAAAGATCTTTATATAGAATGCATACACATAGTTAATCATGGGAAGAATCCTCAGAAGAGCCCCCTTTTGCTTTGTCTGTGCCACTGGACTCTAATAATAGAAACCAGTAGGCTAAACTTTTCTGAGCATCTGTAGCAGTCCCTGAGATGTTACACTGATTCTCAGCTCATCTTGCAAATGAGAACACACTGGTCTCCTTCCTGCTTTGGTAGGCCAGTTTGATGAAGCATCCTTGAGCTGCATGGCTTGGCTGCCTCTGATGGACCTTTGGGGCAATTGAGAGAAGCACAGTTCTTTCCTTATAATCTTTCTTAGATTCCTGAGAAGCTGAGGTATAAGGTCCACAAGTTCAAGGTTAGCCTGAGCAAGTTAGTAAGCTGCTCTCTCAAAACAAAGATAAAAGAGGGCTAAGGACGCAGCTCAGGCAGAGTTCCTGCCAAACACATGTGAGGCCCTGGACTTGATTCCTAGTGTTGTCAATGGGGGCAAAGGGGGTGGGGGAGAGGAAGCAGAAAGAAGGGAACAGGAGCAGAGGAGTTAGAAGAGGAGTTGAGAAAGCAGGAAAGGGGAGGAGAGAAAGGACGATAGCTGCAGGTGCCTGTGGTCTGGCAAGTCCAGGGTCCATCCACTTCACTGTGCAAGGACTACACATTTTCAGTGTTTCTGATCTCAACCAGAAAGGAGTGAGGTTTTGTGAAAGGAAGCCAGAGGTGCATGTGTTCTCTCTCTCTCTCTCTCTCTCTCTCTCTCTCTCTCTCTCTCTCTCTCTCTCTCTCTCTCTGTGTGTGTGTGTGTGTATGTATGTGTCTGTCTGTCTGTCTGTCTGTCTGTCTGTCTGTCTGTGTGCCCTTATTATCAGCAACCAGAATCAGGAAGAAAAGAATGAGAATGCCTGAATAAAACTGAAGTCCCAGGGACCCTGGTTATTTGACAATAAGGACAAGGCTCAGATCTGGCCCCCCAGTTAGTCATTTCCACTTAGGGCTACCCATGGTGGAAGGAGTCCTTTATACATTATAGGCTGTTTATTTAGTATGCTTCCTGGCCTCTACTTCACCAGATGCCAATTGCACCCAGATATAACCATTTAAAATACCTCAAGGGGCAAAACCATTCCAAGCTGAGGGCTATGGAGTCCTGTCCTGCCTCCTCAGTCCAGAAACAGAAGCCAAGGAACACATACCCAGCTTCCTCTTCCCAATGTCTCATGAGAAGCTGGCAGCCTGGGTGGACACAGGGATCCTGGATGCCTCTCCACAGACAGTAATTCCACTTCAATGGTGTGGCCTAGCTCTGTCCGTGAACTTCTGCTGTGGATCCAAGGTCTTGTCCAAAGCCCAAAGAAATGGGGAATGGAGCCATGTGGCTGGTTGTGGTGCCACCTAACTGAACCCTTCTCTGGGCGGTTTTGGCAGTTGGGATTCATGTTGATTTATTATTCCATTTCTAAAGACAGTGAAATTTAAAACTCATCCAGAGACTCTGCTCGCCAAGATGTAATTAGGAGAAAATGACAGAGGTAGTAAATAGGTAATAATTCTTTTCTTAATGCCTTCTGCTGGCATTCTCCACCCATTTGCACGACTGGGGCAACTTATTCTCTGAACTCACTGGTCACAGGCGACCAATTCCCACTGCATACTTACATGGTGTGTGTGAACAGACTGTCACATGCATGCTCCTGTTCTGGAAGTTTACTGAACTGGGAACACAAGCATATCTGTGTCCACACACTCACAGCTCTGAAGTAGCTCCTTCTGGGGGACAAGAGGATTCATTGATTGGCCAATGGTTTGTGTACATACTGTTTAGTCAAGTGCCATGCCTATTTCCTACCAAAATCTGTCCCAAATGAGGTTTTACTTTCATATATCCAAATATCTACATACCTATATATTATCTATATCATCTATATATCTATATCATCTATATTATCTAGTATCTAGATATCATCTATCTCTATCTTTATCTCTATTTCTCTATCTATATCATCTATATCTATGTCATCTTTATCTATATCTAATCTACATTATCTATCTCTATATCATTTATATCATCTATATCTGTGTCTGTATCTATATCTATATGCACATATATGCAAATAAACATATGTTCATGTGATTTAGGAAGTTATAACCATGTACACACACACACACACACACACACACACACACACACACACACACACACACACACACACAAAGTTCAAAGAGATTGGGTGACTTACCTGAAGTCCTAGAGCTATTAAAGTAATAAAACCCACATTCAACTCAGACTTGACTGCTTTTTACTTCTGTAAACCGTCTCCCCTGAAAGCAAACTTCCCAAAAGATGCCATCCTGAGCTGGAGCTAGGAAGGTAAGTAGGAATTCACCAGTTACCACCAGTTATAAGAACTGGATCATGCACAGGTAAATGGGATCCAGGACCCTGAAAAGGGAAGTACAGTTTTCTGGCTGCTCCCAAGGAAGAAAAAGAGGCAGAGCCCATCTCACACACAGTCTCAGTCAAGAGCCCCCAGGATACAGTTGGGGCTGACTTGACTCAATTTCTCTCCTCCAGCAGCTGAGCAAGCTGTCTTTTGTTGAGCTGTCTCCTTCAGTCAGAACCAGCAGCATAAGTCACAAGGTGACCCTCAGGTCCATTAAGAAACCAGGCAACACTGATGTCCCCCAGTAGCTGTCTCCAGCCTACTTGCCCAGGAAACAGGCCCAGTTAATTGCAGGGTGATCGCCATGTTCTTGCAGAGCATTTAACGTAGCGTGTAATTGCAGGGTAAACACATACAGGGCTATTTCCAGCTCCCAGCCCAAGGCTGGGCTGGGCTGGTAATGACAGCAGAGGAGGGGCCTGCAGTGTTTCAGAAGTGATAGGTCCAGTTTCAAACTGGGTCAGCCTCAAGCACCCCTCTTCTAGATTCTGACTGACCAGATACTTAGGCTCTTAACAGGCTACTTTATGCTCCCCAATGTTCTAATCCACCATGTTTTCTTTTGGGGTATGACAGACCCTGACAAAGGAATTGTTAAGACGTCCATACTTGGAATCAGATAGGCCTGTTTTGTTGTTTATTTTTTTTAATCAAGATTCTGTTACTTTGTGGCTATGAGATCTTGGCTAATTTGCTGCACCTCAATGAGCCTCAGGTTTCTCATCCACACAATGAGGGCAAAATCATGTCATAAAGTCTGAGAGTAAATGAGATAATGAATGGAAACGCTGGGCAAGGCGCTTAATGTACAGATATACAGTGAGTGCTCAATATCAGCAAACCCTTCTTGCTGTCCTTTCTCTAATCTTCCAGTCTGTTCTTGCTCTTGCTCAAAACCTCACAGCTATTAAGTAATAAATCCTGTATTTGATTCTAGGTCTGTGTGATGATGACTATCACATACACTTGACTTGAAGGAACTTGTATCCATCCCTGTGAGATTGTGCAGGTTGAAACTAAGTAGATCAAGTCATGGGTGTATTGAAGCACAGTAGACCTGTATCAAGTCACAGGTGCATCAGTTTACTTCCCCATTAAAAGTATGGGATTCAGTTTTCTCAATTGCTGGGTAAGTCCATCTGCTCCTCTACCAGGTTATCTCAAAGATCTAGTGGGATGCTCATCCTGAAGAGTCTTGGTATGTTGGGGCCAGATAAGGATTTTTTTCTTGCTCAGGCTTAACTATGACACATGTTGCCTTCCCAGGAATGACCCTTGCAATGGGACATTGCTGGGAATAGGTTGGCCAGAATGACTTAAGGTCACATATGCACTGGGAAAAGAGAGAAGTGTGGTTGGCCAGAGGGAGGAACTGAGCAAGATGCCATTTCAGTTGATACTCAGCTGGTTGTATGGGGAAGGTTGGGTAACAAATGAGTCTTTATGGCTTCCCAAGAGGGGTCCATACCCCTATAGTCATATTGCTCAGTCACCCCAGGGACTCTCCTCAGGAAGAGACACTGTGGCATCATTCTATAGCTGAGAGTGAGCACTATTATTTATGGGCTAAATAAATGAGGCTTTCCTTCATCCCCATATTGGATTAATCTTGGAGGCACCCCAGCATCTCCATGACCTTCTGCACAGTTCACCCATTCTCCAAAGATCCTCATGCTCTCTCAGGGCCAGGGCTGTGTTTTTCTGGGTCCAGACTCCTGCTCCTTCCTAGTCTGGTTCTTCCTTCTAACTCCCTATTTAGTTTCATCTTGCTCTCATCTCTCCCAGACACAAGAGTATTTACAGAACTGGATCCCAGCCAAGTGGCAGCGGTGGAGACCCACTGGCCAGCTCTGTTTCCTGTTCTTGGCACAGGTAAATCTCCATGGATCTTCATGGGTCCTCGAGCTCTTGTGTTCTGAAACATGAAGCTGTCCCTGTGGCATACCTTGCACCTATGTGTCTGTGGACCCGACTTCTGATGCTTTCTCCAGTGTCCTTGTGTTCCCCAGCTCATTTGGTTTCATTATCTTGATTTTCACATTCTCAGACTTGGCTGGAAGCCCACACTCCTTGGTGTTTCTGTTTGAGAATCTTTGATGCTCACACAGACTAGAGCTCACTCAGAACCCCAGGCATACTGAGCAGCTTGGATGGTTACTATGGCTCTATCTTGTGAACAAAGAAGAAGGGGGCTGAACAGAGGTGAAGCATGCTGGTTATCTAGGCCACGGTGTCTCTTGGATGCCGATAAGACAGAGGTACCCAAGTTCCTTGAGATGTAAGATGTATAAGGTAACTTGGAAGCCTCTAAGTACAAGAGAAGGATCCAGGCTCTTGGAGGTCAAGGTTGGCCCCTGATTAATTTCTTAGTCTAGTATAAGAATGGTAGCCTCTTTGATCTCCAGTTTCCCATTGGCCGTAATAGCAGACCCTGGCTCTACAGAGTAGCTCAGGGGTTGTAGGAACTGGAGAAGCACCCACCGAAGAGTTGGTTTTATATCTTCTCCCAATACACAGGGTCTTTCTGCCCCCTCTTACCCAGAGAAGATAGAGGAGAACCTATTCTGATACTAGAGTAGGCTTCATGGAAGAGCATCTGGATAGAATGCTAAGGTCAGTGAAGACCACTCTGGCTGTGGTGGAGCTTGTCTGGGCAGAGATGGTAAGCAGATGGTTCCCAGTGGCCTCATTCACTACCCACCTTTTTCTATCCTGTTCATGGTATGAATGTGGGACAGACCAAGGCATCAGTAGTGTCTGCATGAAATTGTCACCAAGGTGGTTGATGTCCTCCCTCTTCAATAGGGACCATAGGACTTATTGGAACTCTAACCATCCTTGAGACACACACACACACACACACACACACACACACCCCTCAGGCCTTTTTGTTAGTCCTGTATCTCCTAGGTCCAGGGCAGGAGTAGTCCAGCTGACATCTGCACAGAACTGGCCTAGTGTGATGGTAAGATTCTCCCTTGGCTTGGCACACTTATGAGTCGACACCAGTGCTACTGGAAAAATAAGACTGTGATAGGACCTGCTCAGCTGATGCCATGCCTACTATGTTGTAGCTTGCTGTGAGTCTGGAGCATTGGGCGGGCACAGGCCTAAGAACCTTATACGTAAGTAACAAGCATGTAGGAGGTGTCTTGTCTTCATTTTAAATTTTTCTTTGTTTACGTTTATTTGTAAGGCCCAGGCTGACCTCACACTCAATATACTGCTGATATTGTCCTTAAATGACTGATTCTTCTGCTTTGACTTTCTAGCATGAGGATCACAAACATCACAGATAGTTTCCTCCTTTCACTTCAAAGTTGGAGACATAAGTACAGAGACAGAGAGGGATTTTCCAGGTGTCTCACAGACAGCAAAAGCTAACTGGGTCTTGGTTCAGGTATTCTGGCTTTCTGTTTCTTGTAACACCAGGTTCCGAAACACAGAATCTGCGCCTTTCTGCCTTTAGGTCTCTGCTTGAGTATGGCTGGTTCTTAAAGGCTCTCCTTCATGTTTCCATGTCCATCTCCTAGTCTGGCTGCTCACTCATTTTACTGGGACTTCTACAGTCTCCCTGTGCCTCTCATCATTCATGAAACTCCTCCTTTAAAAAGCTAGCTACTGGGCTGGAGAGATGGCTCAGTGGTTAAGAGCACTGACTGCTCTTCCAGAGGTCCTGAGTTCAATTCCCAGCAACCACATGGTGGCTCACAACCATCTGTAATCAGATCTGATGCCTTCTTCTGGTGTGTCTGAAGACAGCAACAGTGTACTCATACATATAAAATAAATAAATAAATCTTAAAAAAAAAAAGCTAGCTACTGCTCATTGGCACGGAGTGGTTGCATCAGAACACTCCACACAGGTACATGCTGTACATTGATCAGACTTCCAATTCATGCTCACGACCTTCTTCTTTCTCTCCATTCCACTAGACCTCTTCATCCTCCTAGACCGGTTGTTTTCAACCTGTTGATGGTGCTCCCTGTGAGGGACAGATGACTCTTTCACTAGCATTGCCTAAAACCATCAGAAAACACAGATGTGACTCATAATGTATCAAAATTACAGTTATGATGTTGCAACTAAAATAATGTTATGGTTGGGGGTCACCAGGACATGAACAACTGTATTAAAGGCATTAGGAAGGTTGATAACCACTGCCTTAGATAGTTTCTGTTCTCCTTCCAGGTCCTATGCATACCCATGATTCATGTGTCTATACAAAATCTAGGAAGCACAGGTGAAAGAAAACAAATGTTTGACTTCCTGAAACTGGCTTAATTCAGTTAGGCCAGTTATCTCCAGTTGTATACATTTCCCTACAAACAACTTTGTTTTTCTTTATGGATGAAGAAACCTTCTTATGCATTTTCTCTATAGCAGGATACCTAGATTGGTTATATAAGTCGGCCATTGTAAATAGTACTACAGTAAAATCTGATGTCCAAGTGTCCCTGTGTTCATGTTAATTTGGTGTTCTGGTAACTACCCAAGGAACAGTATATCTAGGTCATATGACAGATCTATTTTTAGGCTTTCAGGAATCTCTATATTGATTTCTATAAGAGCCAGACCTAATTTATGTCCCCGCCAATAGAGGGTAATGGAGCCCTTTTTCCTCCTCCTGGCTAGTGTTTGTAATGGTTTTGCTAATGACTGTTGTTCTAGCTGGGGAGAGATGGGATCGCAGTGTACTTTTGGTTTGCTGTCTTCTAAAGGATAGTGAGGTTGCCTTTTCTGTGTGTTTGTTACCCATTTGTACGTCATCATTTGAGACTTCTTTGCTCATTTCATGATCCCATTGACTAATGGAATTGTTTGGGTCACTTTGGTATTTAGTTTTTTGAGTTCTTTGTATAGCCTTGGTATTAATCCTCTGTCAGATATTCAGCTAGCAGGGAGCCCTCCCATTTTGTCAACAGTTTCAGTTGATGTTCAGACTCACCCTTCATGGTAATCTCATCTTTTTAGCAACCCTATCTCTCTTGTGTACTTACATCTTCAAAAAGAAACTGATTTTTTTCTGGATGTTCCATGATGAAGACAAAAGGATACAGTTAAGAGAGGTAGTTTCCTGATCATACTAAGCTCCACAAGTGACTTCTATCGTTATCTACTAACTAGTTAGATATCAGTACTCACAGCAAAATCCTCCTGAGATGCTTGGATGCACTGAGGTACCCAGGCAAACAATGCCTTCAGTAGCTGGATCCAGAGCAGTGCAGGAGAACATGATCAACAGGGACTTGCCAAGGCCTGGGTAGCTGTGGCATCCTTGACTGTCAAACTCAAGTGTTCAGACTGGGGTGGGTTTGAGTCTCAGCCACAAAAAAATGCATATACCTGCCTGCCCTACCCCAAGAGGAGACTGGTACAAAGCTGCATTTCCTGACTCACAGCACCAGAATGATGATCTTGGGTTCCCATGCCATGCACAAGCAGTGAGCTGGCAAGGTCAGGACCATCCATGAGCCATCCCAGTCAGTGTCTCACACTAGGCTGCTAGAACCAAGAAAGTATACTGATTCTGAATCCCCTTTCCATGTCTGCTCATCAAAACACAGGAGTCCAACATGGGACAAGCCTTCTCTTGTTCTGGAAGTGTTAGTGTCATAAGGTCCTGCTGCAACAGAATAGCAAGCACATATATTATCAAGGAATACCAGAGCCTTCCTCAAATACAAATGTTGGTTAAGAGGAAAAAGACACTAAAAAGATATAGGTTGTAGAGAAATATGAGAGGACTTCAAAGGTTCTCTAGTCTAGATGATCTAGTCTAGATGATCATCTAGACTAAAGCTATGGGTCTTTCGAAGAGAGAAATCATGCTCTGAAATACCTGTGCAAGGTGAGCACTCTGTAGGGATTTATTTGACCAACAAATGAGTGAACACATAATCTAGACAAAATTTGCATCAAACTCTTTTATGCCTCTTCACACTGGGCACTTGAATTCCTTTCACTTTTCTGAGCTTGTTCTGCAGCCATTTCCTCCCTCCTGAAGAGAGGCTCCTTATGACTGAGGAAGTAAAAGAAACTCACAAGTCTCAGAAACCAAACAAAACACAAAACTCTCAGGAAGTTTCTGAAATTTACAAGGTTCATAAAGCCCTGCCTCAGGGTTATATAAGCCACAACAATTACAAGGGAGAAGCCACTTTCTGATGTTCTCAACTGCTTGAAAATTGTGTAGAGAGAGAAAGAGAGTTTTCATGAACTGCCCACCCATGCTGGTGGGCTTACCATGCTGTTGCAAGCTTACAATGATACCCTGTCCTTTGAGTCATTCCTACTCCTATCAGTAACTTCTTAACAATGGTCCTGTAAGAATCCCCAGTAAACTCATTAGTTCCCTAAGCTAGCTTTGGGTAGCACTGTTTCTTTGGTCTATCATTGGTGATCTCACAGAAGTGAATAAACATTTATTCACATCTCCATATGAAAAGTCATGTAGCAGATCTTCAAATTCCATTTTTTTGTGAGATGGAAACACAATAATCTTCCCACTCTCCCATTACCAGAGCATTGAGGCAATGCAGGGAAGTGCAGTGAGAATCTCTTCAAAGGCAGCGAAATCTGTCCAGACATGGCAGGGTCTACCATTAACATGTCTCCTACAGCCCTATTTGGGAGCAGCGTGCTGATTCTATCATTTATGTATTTAATGATTTTCAGCAGCCACTCTACGTTAACTGGCTTAGGCAAAGCAGTCCACGGGAAATGTCCCTGATGGCCTTACAACCCTTCTCTCTCCTTGAAGTGTGGACCATCTCTCTGGGTTAAGTGTGCTTCACATCACCGTTTTCTGGGTGGGGAATGGAGACAGTGAGCCCAAACACAGCTGTGTGTCATTTATATCAGAAATACCAGGGGCCAGCTGCTGGGGCTGTGATGACATTCCAACAAGCCTTGTTGACATTCCAGAGGCATCACCACCACGAGGTTAAATTATAAGTTGATGATGACAAGCAGACACACAGGGAAATGTCAAAATTAGCATGGCTAAGCACGGCATCCTCTTCCCTTCATGCTCGTTCGGCATAGCCACATTCTTCCCTCCCTGCCTACTCTTACCTCCAAGACCACCTCATTTTACACTTAGGGCTTTAAGGGAGTAGGGACAAGAGCAAAAATGTCCAGTAGTCTTCTGGTTTTGGTCATCATCAGTTTTCTCCTTGACCACCTGATGCTGAAAAAAATCAACATTCTGGTGAATTCATGACCTTGAACTTATCATTGTTCCTCCATGTTCATCTACCTGTGCATTGAAGATAATGACACATTCCTCTCAGAATGGCTGCAGAACAAATGAGTGCACGGATATACTTTGTCACAGCCAGGACTCAATAAGGTCCCTGACTCTACTCTGTCCTTGGTCCCCCTCTCTGGAGTGCTCTAGCTGGAAGAGGGGCTGAGAAGGTAGAGCACAGGTGAGAGACAAAGCAAGTGGGCTTCTCTCAGGAGCCCAATTTGCATGGAAACTAAGAGATTTCAGAGATGGATATGAGGCCTGGGGGTGGGGGCTGGGGACACAGAGCTGTGATTCCGAATATGCAGTTAAATTTGTGGTAGAGAGTTATGGAAACACAGCACAGGCATTTTACATATAGGCTGAAGGAGACCATTTTTATTATACAATTTCAAAACACCTTTACATGAACTATGTTGCTCTGATTCCCCCAATGGTTGCTTGAGAAAGAGAGCCAGGCCCACTTAAGGTTGACCCAAGTTTTGTCTAGCTTAGGGAAGCACAAGGCTAAAATTGAGGCCTGGCAGAAGATCAAGGAGATTTCGATCAGAGGAAACCTTCAGGTGGGTAGAGATTTGGAGGCACCGTGTAGATTTGGAGAAATCTATCACCTTGATTGACCTTAAAGGAAAGGTTGAATCCTGGGGGCTGAAGTCTAGGCTGTGAAGCTGGAGGGCTAAACACGGGTCCTAAAGAATGTGTTCATTCAACAGTCAGAAAGAAATGCTAGAGGAGATACAGAGAAGGAAGGGGCAGCAGTATAGAGACAGACCATGACTGGGCGTGATATAGGGCTGATCTGGGAGATAGGGAATATAGACGCTGGGATGATTGACAGGACTAGAGTCAGGGGTGAGTTCAGGATATCTAGCTGAGTCAGACATTGGTGAGCTGGCCTGGAACTCTCTTTACTATTTATGACTTTGCTTCTGCTGGGAGCCTGAGTTATTACAGCCAGAAAATTGATGTACCAAATTGGTTTTCGGGTTCCTGGCCCTTGGAGACCTGTCTACACACATGCTCTCCTCTTCTTGGCCCTGACTTCCTTAACCAACTTTGAATTTCCTCAGATGAGAGTGGTGAAGATTCAAAGGCCAGTCAGGACAGGGTTGGAAAAGAGGGTGAGCAGGAGAAAGGGAAAAGATTAGACCACCTAGAGGGGCACCCAGAAGAGTATCACTCCTTTCTTATAGGTTGTAATGCCTGCTTTTGTACAGGTTCCATGATTCCATATCAACAAAGGCTTGAGAGAGGTGGCAGGATCAAAGAGAAGGATTGGAGACAGAACCCATCAGGGTTAGCCACCAAAGCCAATGGCGAACAGCTTTTAAGCATTCATCTCTGCAGCCATTCATGCCACAAATATTGAATGGCACCTGCCCATGTTCAGAGGACAGTGACAAATGGAGCAGAAGCAAATGCCTCCCTGGTGTGGCTTATGTTCTACAGGGGACAGTTAAGCAAGGCTCAGAATAAACAAATCAGACAGCAACTTTTTCAAGTGAGGAGATTGTCTATGGAAGTTATGAAAGCCAGAGGGGTCCATGAAGAGCTGGAGTTGCTGTGAGCTTGCATAGGTCAGGGGCAGGGTTCATGAGGGAAGGGAAAAGTCAGCAGGTTTGGAGGACTTGGACACAAAAAGTGATTGGTAGAGAGGAAGCTCCCCATAAAATGAGAACAAAAGAATAAAAGTGAAGCCTCCTTAAAGAAAAGGATGGAGGAAGACGTTATCTATCCATTGACCTCCCTCAATCTCCTCAGGGAAGGTTTATGAGTAGTTAGATGACAGGTGTCAATCACTTTCCAAGAGGCACTCAGTGCAAATCAGCTTTCAGGAAAAGAGAAGCTGGCTTACCTAAGTCTTCTGCATACCTCTCAGGCCCTACTGCCTAAGGAACACACCCGCCAATCTGCTGGACACTGGGTGCTTCCACCTGGGGAAAATGTTTACAATAATGGGGTGGGGCAGTATTGCTGCACAGGCAAAAGCAAAGAGGTGGTCAGCGTGTGCAACACATGTATGCATGCATAGAAAAAGAGAGGGAGAGAGAGAGAGAGGGAGAGGGAGAGGGAGAGGGAGAGGGAGAGGGAGAGGGAGAGGGAGAGAGAGAGAGAGAGAGAGAGAGAGAGGGAGAGGGAGAGGGAGAGGGAGAGGGAGAGGGAGAGAGAGAGAGAGGGAGAGGGAGAGGGAGAGGGAGAGAGAGGGAGAGGGAGAGAGAGGGAGAGGGAGAGGGAGAGGGAGAGGGAGGGAGAGGGAGAGGGAGAGAGAGAGAGAGAGAGAGAGAGAGAGAGAGAGAGAGAGAGTGACTTAAGCAAGCATGCTACTGAGAGAAAAGCACACCAGAATGTGGGGCTCATAGGTCTTTGAATCTGCCTTTCTTTTTATTGCAAGCCACAACTCTGAGCCTCAGGAACATACAGGGAATCACTTGCTCACAAGAAAAGCAAGGAAAGTCCAGTTCATGACTTCAGGCTCCTGATTCTCAGCTGATGCTGCCCAGTTTCCAGGCTTCTCAGAGCACACAGACACCCTGAAGAGAAAGGAGATCAACAAAGTGCTTCATGAAATCAGCCCATTTTTCAGCTGGAAAACCTGAAGCTAGGAGTTGTTAGACTTGTGCTCCTGGTTGTGAGAGAATGGGGGATGGCACAGAAGGCAGAAAGACAGAATTTACAAAGCCCTGGATGCTATACAATCTTCCAGGTCTCAAATAAATATTTAGAACTATCCCCAAGCAAAAGGACAAGGTACGTGTGAGCACCAGGCAGCCACATGGGCCCTGTTTGTGGTGTGTTCTCTGCTGGAACTGCCTGGAGGAACACAGCAAACGCGCTTAGCCAGGGAAGAGCTGGGTATAATCTAGGCCAAATCCTATTTGCTTTAATAAGCCTGCATGTAAACACGGCTGTGGCTCCCCGCCCTGCAGCAGCTGGGTAGGATAACTGAGAGGGTCCAGGCCATTCTCTGTGTCTATATGATCAAGAGGTCTTGTGACCCAAAGTCAAATATGCCCCAGCATAGAGGGGGAGCTCAGTGCTCCTTTGTGTGTGGATTTTGTAATTGAAAATTAGAGCAATCATGTCTGAGGTTTATATCCCTGCCCCGCTTGGCATCTAGAAAGGAGAAATGGACCACTTGCCCAACATTGAGGTTCTTCCCCATTGAGCATAGCTGTTTTGGTCTAGATTGAAACACTGTCCGGATGGAAACATTTGAAGAGGGTAGGGTGCTCATGAAACTGACCAGAGAGGTAGAGGATACTCAGGGTTCTCACAAAGTCTGGCAGAGTTATGTAAACAGTGAACAGTTGCTGGAGAGAGGAACACCCTTAAACAGTGACGGGCACTGGCTGTAAGTTGCACAAGGACACCCTAGTTTCAGCTCTCACAAATCCTCATGCTATGGTGGGACTTTTGGGGTGCAGCTACCACCAGTCACTCATGCTCCTGTAAGTAACCCCTCAGCCTTGAAGGAATCCAGTGGTACAGCAAGGCAGACTTAGATGAAATGGTTGCTTTGGTATGTTATTGCCCTGGGTTTCAGAGTAACAATACTAGACTCCCCAGGGAACACAATCTTCCCACCATGGATGCCATGGCTTGGCCATTCTGCCAGACTTCTGCAGCACAGCTGTTCACTTTCTCCCTCTACCTCTGACTCCGGTAGCTTGCCCCCAGTTGTGCATGAAGAGATTATGGGGAGCACAGCCCCTGACTGTGTGATAGAAACCCAACGAGGAGAGGGGAAACACTTGTAACCAGTCCTTCTGGAAGCTCTACCCTCTGAAAGAGAAGTTTCTTGATCATAATAACAAACTTAGATCAGTGGAGCTCAGAGCTTCTGTGATTTCCAAACTTACAGCTCTACAAGGGGCTGTCCAGTTCACCACCCACAAAACAAAACCCATCACCCCAAACACCTGTCTCATTTTCTGAAACCCATGCCCCTCTCCCCTCAAGCCAAGTCAGTGAGAGGCTCTGCTCAGCTCTCATACTAGCCTTGATTTATGAGTCTAGCTCCTGGCAAGAACTGGTTCCCAGTAGGGCTGTACAAACCCCAATGGTTTGTGCTGGCTGCTGTCTTGTGCCCCAGATTTTTGGTTCTTAATATCTTTTCCAGATCCCATTACCTAACTATGAGTCTTCCTTCTGTAACTTCCAGGACGGAAGCTCCATGCTGCACTGTAGTCTAGCTGTGTCCTTGTTAAGATGCTCTTAGCCCCATCACCCAGCCCAGGGACTCCAGCTGCCATATTTTAGATAATAGGCAGATTTTAAGCACCCTCTTTTGGAGTATGAGGGGTCTGGTCTCCACAGGTGCTCATATCCAGGGCTGCCTGTGGAATTTTGGACACTGGGTGCCTGCCCTTGGTCAGCTCACTGTGTCCCTTCTTCCTTCCCCAGTTGTAGCCCCTAATCTGCACAGAGAGAAAGGAAGAGATAGGGGAAGCTTGGCAAGGCTTTTTTGTACCCTTCTTTGCATTTGCAACAAATGGTCTTACAGCTTTACAGATTGTTACAACAAAGTACTGGACAAATGTAACCTTAGAGAGGAAAGGCTTATTTTGGCTCAGAGTGTGAGGTTATAGTTCACTGTCATAAGGATGTTGTGGAAGCAGAAGCATGAGGCAGCCGGTCTCATTGCATTTACCTTCAGGAAGCAGTGAGTGATGATTATACTGTTACCCATTGTGCTGTCACAGCCTATAGCATTCATTGTGCACCCCACATCTGAGAGCACAGCTCATCCTTTTTAGAAAAGCCCTCCCAGACACGCCCAGAGAGAGGTTTGATTCCTGGGTAATTCTGAACCCTGATAAGTTGACAAGATCAACCATCATAAGCCAAGACCCCTTTACTGTCCCTGGAGGATCCAGGACCCCACTGATATGATAAGACTTGAAGCTTGTGATGTTTAAACTCATTCTTTCTCCAAACTGATGTGCCTTGTGTCCTTGTTGGGAACCAGCTTCTGGTTGGAGTTAGATTTAAACCAAGGCAGGGAAGATGTGTGGGATGTGGGGGAGGGGGTGGGGGTGGGGGTGGGGGTGGGGGGTGAGCAGAGGCATCAGTGAGCCTCTTTTGGGTTCCTGTGCTATTCTTCATGTAGATAATTGAAACTGACGATTCTCAAGATGAGGAGAAAGCAGGTGACCAAAGTAGTTGAAAGGAACTCTCTGGAACTACTTGACTTAACTGACTTGGCTTGAGGGGAGGGAGGCATGAGTTTCAGGAAATGAGAGAAGTATTTGGAGTGATATGTTTTGTTTGGTGGGGCACAGGGGTTGGACAGTCTCTTGTGAAGACTCTCAACCTAGAGATCACAGAAACTCTGGCCAGCACTGATCTCGATTCATCTTTATGAATAAGAAACTTCTCTTTCAGAGGGTAGCATCCCCAGAAGTGCAGCCAAGAGCGTTTCCATCCTTCCCACTGGATTTCCATCACACAGGCAGTAGAGGCTCCGATCATCAAATGCGCATGGATCAATATTATAGGTCAAGGTTTCTGCTGGAATCTGGAGGGGAGTTGAACAAGAATGAGATCTGCAGCTTTAAAGACATCTTCTGGCATAGTTAGTAAATACAGTACTAACACCAATGGTTATATTGTCTTGACATTTGTCAGTCTATGGTTTGTAGTGTGAATATGTCAGCTTTTGAAACTGTCCCTTTTTACTTGAAAGGATTAGATGGGGGTGCGAGGACTCCACTCCTCTCCTTATGAGGTATGGGCAGGGGTGAGAAGCATCACTTGAGGTTCTAAATTTGATAATTCCTGTAGCTCTATGAGCACCAGGTCCAGGGCTTGTTATTACTTCCACTTTATTTCTCTGTCTTGAATAATAATGACTACTAAGGCTCACAGCTTCTATCCACACAAAAGCAGGCTAGCTTGTCCCTCACTTTTCCCTCTCCCAATTAAGCCACAGATACAGATTGCTGGAAACCCAACACAAGGTCAAAGCTAAAGACAAAAGTTTGAGTGCTACATATGTAGAATGGTGCTGTCAGAGCCCCTTACTATGATGAGATTGAGGGAATCATACCATACCCGGTTCTCTGTACTTTGTGTCACTGTATATATAGAGGTATGTCCTGACTTAGTTAAGTAGTTCCAGAGAGTTCCTTTCAACTACCTTGGTCACCTGCTTCCTCCTCATTTTGATAATGGTGACTTTCAGTTATTGACATGAAGAATGGCACAGGAACCCACAAACTACTGCTTGCAAGAGCTGGTGTGTGTGTGTGTGTGTGTGTGTGTGTGTGTGTGTGTGTGTGTACAAGTGCACGTGTGGGAAATACATTCCTTCGGGCTTTGCACTATCCAAAGCCCTTCCCCAATGAAGAAGGGGCCAAATTTAGGGCAGAGGTCTTAGGCCCCTTGGTGCTTTTGCTGATTTAGACTAGGTGGGCCACTGTACCAACAACCTCAGAAATAAAAGCAGAAGGTCGGCATGGCTCAGTGCTAATGAAATCTTTTCAACTGACTTCTGTGTTTGCTGTGGATCCAGTCTGCTTGAGCTCTATGTGCTGCCGGGCATCCTTTGAGAAATCTGAAGATTGCACGGCACCCTACAGGGAAGCAGAGTGAATGACAGGAGTGGGTCCAGGAGAAGTATCCCTGTGGGGCCCAAGAAAGGAGTGAGCAAGAGTGAGGCAGGATGTGTTGTGTTCTGAGCACTGTGGCACCATGCTGGAGATGGTTTTTGGTCCATGCTTTTAGCAAGGATACCAGCTGGGGTCAAGAAGAGAACAGGCAGCTTGGAGCCTTTGCTAGGAACATCCACAAGGGCCATGACAACTCCTCTCCAAGTTAGCCTTAATTCTCCCACATCTGCTTTAGGTATCATTTGGGGTCTCTGGTCCCCAAATAATAGTGGAGGCTGCTGGGTCCTATGGGGGCAAGCTCTGGTTCATGTGGTAATTTATTTAACAACATCATTCATTCACTAGCTCACTCATTTCTTTGGACAGTGCACAGTGATGTTTGACTATTGTAGAAAATGAGGATTTAGTACTTGTTACCAGTAGGGAAACAGAGGCCCTAAGACACATGTACGCTATTCCAAATCACAGGGCTAAACTTAAATTATAAAGCCCAAACTGTCAGACATATTTTATGTTCCTTAGATTCACAGATTAGTTCTCAAGTGGCTGCACTCGGCATCATCTTGGAAGCGTTATATAAATAAATGCAGGTGTCTAAGCTATATTCTAGAATGAGACACTATTTTTAGGAAGGGGACCCTGGGATCTGTATATTTAAAAGCTTACCCCTACCTCCTCTGCTTCCAACTGAGGCTGAAATCTGAGGCTGTCCATGCTTCCCTTAGCTCAAGAAGGAGCTTGGCTCCTTGGGGCACAGCCTGGTTCCATGCCTGAGTCCTCTTGCCAGATTTCATCCAGGCAGGTTGTGCTGTGGGTTTTATTGCTTGTTTTATGGCTGGAGTTTCCTGTCTTGCCATATGGTGAGCCCCTGTTAGGCACTGAAGGAGCAGAGCCATGTGCAGGCAGATGGGCACTTCCTGGGCCAGAAGTGTAAAGCCACCTAGCTGACAAGTCGGCCTCGTCTCCAGTTGCTAGCTGGAAGACAGAACAAAGTGTTCTGGGCTAAATACAGCATTAGACCATTAAAGCCAGGTATCCTAGGCTGGGGAGATGGGCTCAGTCAGAAAAGAGCTTGCATCAAAAGCACAAAAGACCTGAGCTGGATCCCCAGAACCCACACAGAAAGGCAAGTATAGTTTGTAAAACCTCCACTGGGGAAAGTGAGGCAGGAGAACCCATGATGCTCACTGGCTAGCCTAGCCTACTTAGCAAGGTCTAGCCTCAGGAAAGACTCTAAAAAACCCAAGGTAAATGGTACCTGGGGAAGGACATCTGAGGTTGATCCCTGGCCTCCATGAATATGCACAGGCACACACACACACACACACACACACACACACACACGCACACACACACGCACGCATGCACACACAGCACAGCACAGCACAGCACAGCACAGCACAGCACAGCATATGCAGAATATCATCCTGTTGCCCTGCTCCAGCCTGCTGTGCTTTCCATGGGAAAGGTGATTTTATTTCAGCAGCCATCTGCTTTGAGTTCCTTCAGCTCTTACCAGAGGCAGGAGCTTGGAAGCTGAAAACTTTGAACAGTGGATAAAGGTCTCCACCAGGATCCTATTGGGACAGGCCTGGGGACAAAGGAGGGGCATATTGTCCTTCTGGATGGGTAATGGGAAGGGAAAGTCACTGGGTAATTCGGATTAGACTTTCAACAAAGACCAAGTCACTTAACTTCAAGGGCAGGAAATACCACCCACTTTTTTTTTTCACATGTCAAACTTTATTCCTCTTCTTTTTTTATTGGATATTTTTTATTTACATTTCAAATGTTATTCCCTTTCCCAGTTTTCTTCTGAGTATGATGATAATGGGGGAAGCTTGAATAAGTGGCACGAAGTGAGTTCCTACTATGCATCTGACACACAGTGGGTCTGTGAGGCATAGCTAAAGGCAAGAGTCATAAGGGTCCTGGGATTATCAGCTGCAGAAGCTTCATTTCTACAACACTAAAATGAGGATGATCTCAATAAAATCTATGAAGCTGAGCCTGGTGGCTCAGGCTTGAGATCCTGGCAAAGCAAGACAGGAGGATTGCCTGTCCATCCCAAGTTCAAGGATCGCCTCGGTGATTTAGTGACTACCTCAAAATTAGAAGTAAAAAGAGACCTAGAGATAGCTTTCAAGTAGAGCACTTGCTTAGTATTGTGAGGCCCTGGGTTCCATTTTTCATGACTTTAAATTTCACTAATGATTGGAAATGACTAGGTAATAGATCTGGTCCTGGTCATCTGCAAGGCTGGGCAAAAATAAAACGTGGGCCTCTTGGTTCCAAAGTCATTAGGACTTCAACCAGGTTACAGTAAACATTGGACCAGGCTTGTGACCTGAGTGCAGGGAGTTGAGAGGCTGCAGATCCACATACCCTCTCTATCATAGGCTTGTGGACAGGGATTCAGGGGACAATGCCAGTGCTGACCTTTGATCCTGGCAGCCTCTTCCAAGTCTAGTAATTAATCACGGATCACATTGGTAGAACTGTGAGTTACCCACTATACTAAGACATAGTGCTAAAGGGAGAAATAGCTAGATAGAGCCTACATATAGTAGGGTTTCCAGCAGAGGGCTGGGGAGGCTTCATGTGGAAGAGGAGGGAGGATGGCAGATTCTCCAGTAGTCCTCCAAGGGGGATCTGCAGTTATAAGCAGAACTCTGTGTGGGGAGTGGGATGGGCAAGCAACTTGGGGAGTTGCCTGAATGTGGGGGACCAGAGACAGGAAAGAAGGTAACAGGGGACATCCCAGACATCAGCATGGGTGATCAGAAAAGAGATATGACTCATGAAAACGGGGTGTGGGAGGGGTAATGTGAGAGCTCTTTCAGGGCACATCTTCCCTACTGAGAGGCCTGCCTTAGAAATGGGGGAGGGGGCGGTGCACAGCCCTAGTGATAAGACTTGTGAAGGGAAGTTCAGGCAAACCTGTGGAGTGATGCCTAATGGTCCAGGAGTAGAGCAGATTTCCAGGTTTACTGGAAGCAGCAAGAAATCAGCCCTGTACAAAATTACAGGGCTATAAACTCATAAAACTCACAGCTGTGAACTAATCTGGAGAGAGAGATGAGGAGAAGCTACTGTTTCTGCAGAAGCCCCTGATGCTTTCTGACCCTCAGCCTTCTCATCTGTACAATGGGTTCTACGTCCCATTTTACAGTCCATGGAGTAAAGTGAGAAGCCACATGGAAATGACTTCTCTTCAAAAGAAGTCTTAGGCAGCAGCAGTAACACCAGGCTCCCCATTCTCATTGCAAACAACTGATCTTTGGTGGGGTTTTTTTTCTTTCCCACAATTATATTTTATAGTGTTGTCAAGTTTTAGGGTGATTCAGGCGTTCCTTGCCAGAGTGCATTTTTGATATCTTAAAAGCTACTTTGTCTCTATGAATCCTCGCTGAAGTCTATGCCGAATATTGGCAGTCCCAGTTAATAGCTGGGATGCTCAGAAAGGTTAGGTAATTTACTCAAGGTCACACAGCCTACAAAGCAGTCTGATTGAATTGCAGCCCTAGGCCACTTGGTTTCTAAGTTCACAGTCACTTCCAGCAAGAGGTGGAAGGAAGGAAGTGCATGCTCCACAAAGCTTGGCTTCTCTGCAGTCTCCTCCTCAGGACACCATCTGCACAGGTATGCTGAAAACTGAGCCCAGAGAACACTGTTTTACAGGTCTGTTCATTGTGGGGAATCAGCTCTTTTGACAAGATGGCACCTTAAGCAGTGCCTGGTTGCTGGTACTCAACTTCCTGCTCTCTACCAAACTCCTGGGCAAGGA